>NW_027397081.1:19476435-19710381 GCF_003265705.2 Callorhinus ursinus | reverse complement strand
TAATACAGGATAATAATATCAGTTTCTACATTGATTCTAGTTAGTTATTTGTCCCAAATTTGGGGACACCTGAAAAGTCTCTTACTTTTCCCATACTCAACTATGACTAGGTATTTTAAACTACTCTTTTTCAATATGGGGATAAAAGTGGGAAAAGATTAAAATTATCTGTAGAAATTTCAAGCAAGATCCACTTGCTAGATAAACTCTATTCCTCCAACTATGGACAAAGGGCATCCCAGCCAGAGAACCACTGTTGTATGTAATGAATTCAGTGATCGACTTCCCCTTGCCTGCTAATTCTCACATATTCCTTCCTCCTGACTCAGTTGTAATAAAGTGTTCGGTAACAACAACTACGAACATATGTCTCAACTAATCAGAAGATTCTCAAAGGCTGCAGTGAAATATACCAAATTATTTATTATCAGTGGTCAAGAGTTTAGCTAAGCTACTCCGTGGTATTGCTGCCTTGGCCCCCAATTGGCCAAGCAGCCTGCTGTGACTTTAAACCATTATTAGTCCCTCATGCAAACACATGCCCCAGATAGCAGCCTGCAGAGTCACAAACACATGTAACTTTCTGACATGACCTCTCCAACAGCCCTTGTGCTCAACCATCTTTCCTGCCTGCCAGTACCTTCCTTTTATGGGTATCTCAGTGTAACTTACCAAAACTCACTCTTTTGGTTGCAACTGACTAACCTGGCCTTGGTGGCCCGGGAACCCCAACACCCTCCACCCATAGACTCTAATGAAGGCATGTGCCCCAGGGCCTGCTTCTCTCTCTGTACTCTCCTTCCAAGCCTGCCCCCCTCCCCCCACCAGGCATGCCAGGTACTCCTCCAGGACCTGTGAGTAATAAACTCTCTTGTAATTCCTCTTGTGGCCTATTGAACTGCAGCCCACCGTCTGGTATCCTCTGCTCCACTTAAGAAATGTTAACTTGACAAATTAATTACTAGTTGGTACAACCACATATGACTATTTGCTTCATTCTTGAAATGTACTAAAAAGTAGTTGTGTGTGTGTGTGTGCACATGTGTGATACATTTCAGAAGTATGTATTTCTTTTTGAACTTTAAAATCTTTTATTAAAAAAAATTCTTTATCATCCTGGACTGCTGGCCCACCCCAAGGATATTGTTTATTTTTTATTTATTTTTTTAAAGATTTATTTATTAATTTGAGAGAGCGAGAATGAGAGAGAGAGTACATGAGAGGGGTGAGGGCCAGAGGGAGAGGAAGGCTCCCCGCCGAGCAGGGAGCCCGATGCGGGACTCGATCCCGGCACTCCGGGATCATGACCTGAGCCGAAGGCAGTTGCTTAACCAACTGAGCCACCCAGGCACCCCCCAAGGATATTGTTTAAAGCTAACCAGGGATTCCTTCATTAATATGTTTTCTTACTTTTAGCATTTGGCAGAAAGTAAGCCCCCTTTTTAAAAAGATGATAATGTTGAAATTGATAATGTATAAGCTCTTTCTAGTTATAAAAATTTTAGTAATTAATATATTTTCACCCTTAACCTATTTTTGTTTTTTTTTTTAAAGATTTTATTTATTTGAGAGAGAGATAGCAAGAGAAAGCATGAGCAGGGGGAGGGGCAGAGGAAGAGGTGGGGGATCGGAGAAGCAGGCTCCCCGCGCAGGAGCCCAGTGCAAGGCTGGACCCCAGGACCCTGGAATCAGGACCTGAGCCAAAGGCAGACGCCTAACTGACTGAGCCACCCAGGCGCCCCAGGTTTTTTAGCCGTTCTGAGTAGAGATCTTGAAAAGAATTGACCATCATATAACCACATGATATAAAAGAGAAGAACTTGAAATAACATGTCAAAAGAATACCATATACAACCAATAAATAAAATACCAAGTTATTCTAATACTATTAGTACTTATATAGTCTCTTCATGTGCAGACATACATGTATATACCCTCCTGATGTAGAACTGAATTCAGAGTCATCACCTGACTTTAGGAGTGTATACAAAAAAATGCAGTGTGTCATTTTACTTATTTAGGCAAACATGTTGCATTCTGTTTAGGCAGCAGTCATGAGAGTGACTATGAAAACACCTGTATGTGGGGTGCCTGGGTGTCTGACTTTTGATTTCAGCTCAGGTCATGATCTCAGGGTCCTGGGATCAAGCCCCGCATTGATCAAGGCTAAAAAGAAACTTGCTCTCAAGCCACTTAAAAAAAAAAAAATAGAGGGAAACTTAAATGCATATTATCAAACAAAAGAATTAATTTGAAAAAGGTACTTCTCCATGATTCCAACTCTGCCATTCTGGAAGACGCAAAACTATGGAGTCTGTAAACAGCTCGGTGGTGGTGTGAATGGAGGGAAATCAATAGGCAGAGCACCGAGCATTTTTAGGGCACTGAAATACTCTGTATGATACTGTAATGATGGATACACATTATTATCCGTTTGTCTACACCACAGAATGTACAACACCAAGAGTGAGCCCTAAAGTAAAGTGTGGGCTTTGTGTGATGTGACAGGTTCATCGATGGTAACAGATGTACTGCTTTGGTGAGGGATGTTGGTCATGGGGAAGGCCATGCATGCAGAGGGGCAGTGGGTATTTGGGAAATCTTTGCATCTTCCTCCCAGTGTTGCTCTAAGAAAATAAAATCCTTTAAATAAATAATGGAATTGATATTAGGAAAAAGCATCTTTCAAAGAAAAAGAAATGCTTGATATACTCTTCCTGTATCAACAGTGAACAGTATTAACACAAGAGTGTAAAAAGTCAGTTTGTTCAATCAAAAATTATGATATCTCTGTACAGGGGATATAGGATGAAGACAAATGACCAAAGAACTTAACACTCATCTTTCATAACAGGAATTTAATAGACAATGTGTAAATTTGATAAATTAAGAAAGAAGGATATAAGCATTTATTTAAAAATATGAAGGTAACATTAGAAGAAACAAAAGTGTGTTTTTTTCAAGATTTTATTTATTTATTTGAGAAAGAGAATGAGAGAGAGAGAGAAAGCATGAGAGGGGGGAGGGTCAGAGGGAGAAGCAGACGCCCCGCTGAGCAGGGAGCCCAATGCGAGACTTGATCCTGGGACTCCAGGATCATGACCTGAGCCAAAGGCAGTGTGCTTAACTAACTGAGCCACCCAGGCACCCCACAAAAGTGTTTAAATAATTCCCTATAAGAAAAAGGACTAAGAAGTAGAGAAGGGAAGGAGGAAGTGACCTCTCTTTTTCTGTGCAAAACTTTTAATATTCATTCACTTTTAACTATATAATCTGTTTAGTTTAAAAAATGAAAATCAGGGGCACCTGGGTGGCTCAGTTGGTTAAGTGACCAGCTCTTGATTTCAGCTCAGGTCATGATCTCAGGGTGGTGAGATCAAGCCCTGGGTTGGGCTCCACGCTCAGCACAGAGTGTGCTTGGGATTTTCTTTCCCTCTCCCTGTCCCTCTGCCCCTCCCGCTTGTGCTCTCTCGCAAATAAATAAATAAATAAATAAATAAATAAATAAATAAATCTTTAAAAAAGTGAAAATTAATTTTAAAACAATGGAAGGAAAATGAGACTGGAGGAAAGAATAGCTTAGCTCCCAACCAGGAGAACATGGAAGGAAAGATGCCAACACACCCAGAAATTCTCAGCTCACAGTGACGGAGCACGGGGTACTTAGAGAGCCAAGAAGACTTCATCTTGGTAGAATGGAAAATGATTCAAGTATCTGAGTTGCTGACACTTAACACACTTGAGATAAGCAGAGGGACATGACTTTTGGCTAAAACAGTGAATGTGAAGGCTGATGCGAAGAGTCAAAGCAGTAGCTTTCAGATACTTAGTGATCTGAGGGAGAACAGGAATCCCGTTGCCAGAGCAGGAGCTAATATGGACTCACTAAGCCTATTCCTCCACTGTGGAAACTGATTTTTGTAGCAATACCCCGATCGTGTACATGCGGACAAGAGGAACACCAGTCCACAATGCCCCACCTGGAAATACTTCATGTTGAGTGCCAGTTCTGAAAGGTAGAGCAGAGAGGAGAGAAAAAGAGAAACTACATCAGTATGTTAACGCTGATGATCTCCGTAAGAGAATTTTAATGGATTGTATTTTTGCCTTCATAGTTTCAGACTTCTCTTCACGTATGTATGAGCATGAACTATGTAAAGTGTTCAAATTTTTCAAAACGGTCACTGGTGTTTCACATGAGTCATTACCCATCAGACCTTAGGGCAAAATGCAACCTCCATCGAACTTTGTTCTTGCCTATAACTTGAGGAAGAGTTGGGGGCTGTTCCTGAAATGTTATATTTTATCAAAACATCGTCCAGCTAGTAGGTCAATGAGTCCTTCCCAAAACAATTTCAATATATTCAATCTATCTATCTGCCTATTTCATAAAAAAGAGAAGGAAAATTCTATTCAAGGAAAGAAGGTCAAATGTCCATAGCAGGAAGATATCATAGAAATAGTCTGTAACAGAATGTCTGACACAAAAGACGGATCCAATACATAATGACTGAGTGAAAGATAAATTAGTGGATATATAAAGAGAAGAAAATAAACTATCTTAAAATTATTGCCCTAGAAATCATAATGTAACTAAGAATATTTAAGGCAGGCAGCACATTCATAGACAAAACAGCATGACCAAAGTTGCAAAATTCCTCACAGGTCGTATTTCCTGATGGTTCTGAATTTGTTATAGCACGACAATGTAGAATTACTTCATTAGGCTCTGCTCTTCTGGATTCCTTTTCATTTTTGCTCTTCACCTTTTTCCCTTGGTAATTATCCTTACGTTCACTGTTCTCTGGCTCGCCTGAGTCCTCAAGGAATAGCCTGGAAGAGGTTGAAGAGTTCAAGAATTCAAAATGTGGTGTTTGGGTTCCTATAGTTTCAGAGTTAGAATGAGAGATACAAGCAAGGCAATTAAAATGACAGCATCAGAAATAAAAATCAAGTAAGTTCTACTGGGAAAATTTTACCACCAGAAGAAAAGGCACACATATTCGCAAATTTAAATTTTCTCATGGAAGTACAAGTTCACAGACTCCTTAAATATGTATGAGCTGGCTATAAACTTGGGGTTAAGTAGCTTAATTCTAGACCAAAGTGTATTTCTCCATATATCTTTGTAGATGAAGGCCTATCACAAGTTCAGTTATAAATCCAACAGCTGTGTTTCCTGGAGGAGTGTTGCAGGAACAAAGCTACCACATTTTAGGGAACTCACGAGGCATTGCAACTTCTTCCTTCAAGCCCCGATCCCCAGGGACTTGCTGAGCTTTAATCCCATTCACAACTCATTAAAATGCACTTACCGGGCGCCTGGGTGGCTCAGTTGGTTAAGCGACTGCCTTCGGCTCAGGTCATGATCCTGGAGTCCTGGGATTGAGTCCCGCATCTGGCTCCCCGCTCAGCGGGAAGTCTGCTTCTCCCTCTGACCCTCTTCCCTCTCATGCTCTCTGTCTCTCATTCTCTCTCTCAAATAAATAAATAAAAGCTTAAAAAAAAAATGCACTCATCATGTGCACCTGCAGGGCAACCTGCTACAGCCACCCATGCTTCATTCTATGTCACTTTTGGATAACCCTATAGTGATAATATCATCCCCACCTTACAGATGAGCTAACTGAGGTGCTGAGAGATGAAATAACTGTCTCAAAGGGACTCAGTGAGCAAGTGGAGTCAAACCATGGGTCTGACTTCAAAATCCATCCTCCTGCTTCCTACACCCCACTGTTTCTCTCTGTGGTAAAAACTGCAGGAAAGCTATTTGCAGTGAGTATCTCCCACAGATACAGATAGAAAATCAAAGACAAGGAATTACAGGACTTTAGAGAGAGTCCGTCTCAAATATTTCATTTTACGAATGAGAGAGCTGAGGGTAGAATTTTCAAGATCCAGGTGGTAAGAGAGCCAGAACCAGAACCGATCTTTTGTTCGCCAATTTAATATTATTTCCTTTATGGCATCGAGCCTCCTATTCAGTCCACATTTATTAAACACTTATTAGATGTTAAGAGAGAGTTCTAGAACTATAATACAGAAGATAAAAATCTATAATGGAGTGGAGTTAGGAGAAGGAAAATTGAGGAAAACACTAAAGAAAATTTGGGTTCAAGTCAAATGCATCTGTTAACAAAATCACACTCTTGGCTTGTCAGTAAATGAAGAAGTTTGCTCTATACCAGAGACAGCCCCTCCCACATTTTATCCCCATGATATGGGACTCCTTAAAAACAAATCATCTTATTTTTCTAAAAGTTTAAGAATAAGGGATTTGTGTTAGGTTTGGCTGGCTGGGGTATTGAAAGTGGTGAACACAGAGAATAAATGTTTACATGGCAGCTATTTAGAGGCAATCATGAGATGCCATCCTATCTAATTTACCACTATTCCCATTTATTATTTCTTGTGTATTTTCTCACCAGAACTCTCTCTAAACTGCTCCCAATTTACATTTCTGGCTATCCCAAACACAACACAACACAACACACACACACACCACACACACACACACACACACACACACACACACACACACACACACACGGCTGGAGAGAAGTGTTGCCCTTGTCAGTCTTCACCCCTTTGGTGAGGAAAGGAGCTCTGCCTTAGGAATGTGGGGATGGCTGAAAGCAAGAGTCCTGATACGGGACAGATAAGACTGACAGTAGCTTATTAGTCACATACGCTTACGGCTGAGGAAAGAGGATGCCACATACCATGCAGGACCACATGGGGGATGCCCTCAGAGGCAGAGTGAACAACTGCTTTGTTGGCAGGAACCAAAACCCTTTTGGGGTTTTTGTTTGGTTTGGTTGTTGCTGTTGTTTTTAAATTTTTATTTAAATTCCAGTTAGTTAACATACAGCGTAGTATTAGTTTCAGGTGTACAATTTAGTCATTCGACACTTCCATACAACACCCAGTGCTCATCACGACAAGTGACCTCCTTCATCCCCATCACCTATTTCCCCATCCCCCCCACCTCCCCTCTGGTAACCATCAGTTTGTTCTCTTTAGTCAAGTCTGTTTCTTGGTTTGCTTCTCTCTCTCTCTTTTTCCCCCTTTGCTCATTTGTTTTCTTTTTTTTTTTAATCTCAGTCTTTTTTTTTTAAGATTTTTTATTTATTTACTTGTCAGAGAGAGAGAACACAAGCAGGGTGAGCGGCAGGCAGAGGGAGAAGCAGGCTCCCTGCTGAACAGGGAACCCAATGTGGGATTCGATCCCTTGGGATCATGACCTGAGCCAAAGGCAGACGCTTAACTGACTGAGTCCCCAGGCGTCCCACATTTGCTTTGTTCCTTAAATTCCAAATATGAGTGAAATCATATGGTATTTATCTTTCTCTGACTGAGTTCACTTAGCATAATACTCTCTAGCTCCAACCATGTTGTTGCAAATGGCAAGATTTCATTCTCTTTTATGGCTAAGTAATATTCCAGTGTGTGTGTGTGTGTGTGTGTGTGTGTGTGTGTGTGTGTGTGTACACATTCATCAGTCTTCTTTACCCATTCATCAGTCAGTTGAGGACTGAGGTCTGGTTGAGAGGGGAACTAGACAAACAGGGGCCTTTCCTCAAGTGGGGGAGTATATCTGGCAAAAGTAGGGGAACTTAGTCAGGGCTTTGTGCCCCTGGGAGGCTTGAAAATGTCAAGACTACACATAAAATAGTAGGCATTATAATATATCTCCCCAGTGTTACTTGAAATATGTTTTAAAATACTGCCCACAGGCTCTTGTTTTTATACAAGCTTCCATTTTGGAGGTGTTCATTCCACTGCAAGGAATTATATATTCTCTTTCACTCTCTCTCCTCTCTCTCCTTCCCTCTTTCTCTTCTCTTTGTAGAAATACATATATTTGTAGAAAAATATATTTTATGAATATATATTTGAAAAAATATATAATACACACACACATTTTTATAAATATCCATATATCAGGCAGAAAGGCTGATAAGGAAAAAATAGGGTCATCCATAGGCTGGAGATCTAGGTGAGGCCATGCAGTATGTGTTTAGGAAATAAAACTATAGAATTGGGAGATTGTGGTCCACTATTGGTACCTTGGATTTTGGGATTTCAGAGCTTGAGCAATTCTATCTACAGGTAACACCCAGGTCATAATAATGGAGCTGATGGTTTAAAAGGAATGCAGGTGATACTCATTGGAAGGAAGATTAAGAAATTCAAGTTTTAGTATATTTTATGAACTGTTCACATAGATATTAAGGTTTCCTATGATAGCAATCCCTAGGATGAAGTGGAAGACCACGAACCTCTAAAAAAGTCTTTACTCAATGTGCCACCAATGGTTTTCATGTTTTGAAATTCAATTAAAAAAACCTCCCTCATTGTCTTACCTGAACACTCCATTGCCATTGTTTACCGCTCCCTAGAAACTCAGGTAATAAAGGGCAGAAACAAAGAAAACTTACAAGATTGTGTAAGATAAGCCCTGGGGAAGTTTTATCAAAAACCAGAGGAATGGTGATTTGAAAGTGGAAATTGGGAGCAAAAGAACACTGCTAACAATAGCAACAATAATCCTGAGCCCGTTCCTCCAGCCCTCTGGAACATGGAAGAGAGGTGTGCTTGCTTGCAGGAGCTTCAGGGCTATCAGTGTCCTCAAGTGAAATTCAGATTCATGTTCAGATATACAGGTATCATGTTTTGGCTAAGAGGAGAATGTTTAAGAGAGTTTTTGTTGAAAAAAATATAAATATTAGAGACTACAGTGGATGCTTGAGCAAGCTTGCTGCTGTGGGATAAAGTCAGGAGGTTGGAAGAACAGAGTCGAACTGGGCTGAGTTCAGTCCAAGGGCTTATCTTTCTGAACAGCGACATGACAGGAAAAAGCATAATGGAATTTACTATAGCTGTCTGGAATTTTTAAAATGTAAACTACATCACATTCAAACAAAAATTTGTAGGCATACAAATGGACACAGGAGCGGATGCTCAACATCACTGATCATCAGGGAAATACTAGTCTAGATATCACCTCACACTGGTCAGAATGGCTAAAATTAACAACACAGGAAACAACAGATGTTGGTGAGGATGTGGAGAAAGGGGAACCCTCCTACACTGTTGGTGGGAATGCAAGCTGGTGCAGCTTCTCTGGGAAATAGTATGGAGGTTTCTCAAAAAGTTAAAAATAGAAGTACCCTTTCAGCAATTGTGATACTATGTATTTACCCAAAGGATACAAAAATACTAATTCAAAGGGATAAATGTACCCGGATGTTTACAGCAGCATTATCAACAATAGCCAAATTGTGAAAAAGAATCAAATATCCATTGATGGATAAATGAATAAAGATGTGTTATGTATATACAATGGAATATTACTCTGCCATAAAAAAGAATGAAATCTTGCCATTTGCAATGCCATGGTTGGAGCTACAGAGTACTATGCTAAGAGAAATAAGTCAGTCAGGTATTTAAGTATTCTTACTTTTTAATTTTTCTTTGTATTTTAGTTTAAATAATTTATACTAAGTCCTCTTTCAGTTCACTGATCCTTTCTTCTGATAACACCATTGAGTGGATTTGTTACTTTTGAGAGTGTTTTTTGCTTCTAGCATTTCATTAACCTTATTTTATTTTATTTATTTTATTTTTTATTTTTTTAAAAGACTTTATTTATTTATTTGGCAGAGAGGGACACAGCAAGAGAGGGAACACAAGCAGGGGGAGTGGGAGAGGGAAAAGCAAGCTTCCTGCAGAGCAGGGAGCCTGATGCAGGGCTTGATCCCAGGACCCTGGGATCATGACCTGAGCTGAAGGCAGACGCTTAACGACTGAGCCACCCAGGAGCCCCTCATTAACCTTATTTTAAAATTGCCCACCTCTCCGAGGAAATTTTATGTCTTTTTATGAATGTTTTCTACCCTTTTCACTAAAATTTTTTCTACAGATGTATTGTAGTTAGTTTGAAGTTCTTGTCTAAGAATTCTAGCATCTGGGAGTATGCTCTTACTGACTATTCTTTTTTCTTAATTTGGGATTATTTTCTTGTTTATTTCCATGTCTCATGTTTTACCATTTTATGGTCAACATTATAGTAAAAGATCATGAGAGACCAAAGTAGATAAAATGTATCCAAAAAAGACCATTCCTCTTTCTCTGTCAAGTCAAGGCTTCAGGCTTGTTGATTTTCTTTGTGATTTTTCTCCATTGGTTCCTCAGTTTTGCTATTTCCTTCTTTTTGGATTAATTTGTCCCCTTTTTTTTTTACCAGAATATTAAAGTGCAAGTTTATATCATTAATGTGAGACTTTACTTTTTTTCCAATTTAAGCATTTAATGCTATACTTTCTCTTTAAACTTTCCCTTAGCTGTAACAATTTTGTTATATTGTGTTTTTCTGGTATTTATTTTTTTTTTTACGATTTTATTTTTTAAGTAATCTTTATACCCAAGGTGGGGCTCAAACCCACAACCCTGAGATCAAGTGTCATGGGCTCCCCTGACTGAGTCAGCCAGGTGTCCCTGTGTTTTTATTCTCATTCAATTCAAAATATTTTTAACTTTCCCATCTGACTTCCTCTTTTGCCCCTAGATTATTTAATGACTTTGTTTTCTAATTTCCAAATATTTTGGGACTTCATACATACCCCCTTTGCTAATTAGTTTAATTCTGTTTTGGTCAGAGAATATATTTTGCATAATTTTAAATTCATGATCTTTCTCCTTTTTCGTATGACTATTGCTATTTTGAGTATATTGCTGCCTGAATAAAAGACTATTTCCTTAATCTTCTTTACCCTAGGTGAAACTATGTGACTAATTCTGGCCAAACAGATGCAAGTAGAATTTTTGAGTGGGTCTAGTAAGGTTTCTTAAAAGGGAGGGAATGATCCTTTCTTCTCTCTTTTTCCTTCTTACACCTTTGGGAGTTAACATGTAATAACTGGAGTTCCAACAACCATTCAAGACCACAAGTTGACCTTGAGCATGGAAGTGGCTTGTGAGGATGATAGAGCAAAAAAAAAAAAGGGGGTTTTCCACTCATGTTATGCATGCATAAAGACAGTTTTACTTTTTCTTCATTCTTTATGACTTTTAATTTTTTTCTTTTTTTACTCCATGGGCTAGGCTTTAACAGGTAATATTTATTTACTTATTATTTTTTAAAGATTTTTAATTTATTTTAGAGAAAGAGAGAGAGCATGTGCTGGAGGAACAGAAGGAGAGGGAGAGAATCTCAAGCCAACTCCGTGCACCAAGGCTCAATCTCACCACCCTGAGCCAAAACAAGATTCAGACACTTAACCAACTGTACCACCAGGCACCCTATTTTTATTTATTTATTTATTTATTTATTTATTTATTTATTTATTTATTATTTGAGGGAGAGGGAGGGAGGGGCAGAGGGAGAGAGAGAGAAACAGACATCCCACTGAGCAGGGAGCCTGACATGGGGCTTGATCCCAGGACCCTGAGATCATGACCTGAGTCAAAGGTCACGCTTAACCCACTGAGCCACCCAGGCACCCCCAGGCACCCCATTTTAATGGATAATATTTAATAGAAATGGTGACACAAGCACTATATTTTCATTTGTTATTTTAAGGGGAATATGTGTCACAATCAAGAATGATGGTTTTGAATGTGTTAGATACTGTTTATCAGATTAAGACAATGTCCTAGACTTAGTTTGCAAGGAAGTTTTATAATTAATGGAGGTTGAATATTATCAGCTATATTCTGCTTCAATTATAAGGAAAAATAGTTTGTGTTGACATGCTAAATTATGTTTCCTGATTTTTTGATGTCAAACAATTTTTGCATTCCTAGCATACGCCCAACTCTTTTACACATATCTGAATTCTGTTTGCTAGTATTTTCTTGAGGATTTTTTTCATTTAGATTGATGGTTGATATTAGCCTATACTTTTCCTTTCTCATAAAATCTGGGGTTGGGATCTAATCTGGGGTCCTGGGATCCCAGGACCCTGGGATCATGACCTGAGCTGAAGGCAGACTCTTAACGACTGAGCCACCCAGGCGCCCCAAAACCAAGTCTTTTGTGCAGTGCCCGTTCAAGTTTTTTGTGCATTTAAAAAATTGTTTTTTATTGTTGATTTGTAGGAGTTCTTTGTATTAAAAACAAGATTGGTTTTCAATAATTGTGCTTTCGGGGCGCCTGGGTGTCTCAGTCGTTAAGCCTCTGGTCTTTTTTGTTTTCCTTTTCTAAGAAGTTTGCTACTCCAACGTCACAGATTTTTTTCCCTCTGTCTTTTCCTAGTAACTTTGTGGTTTTAGCTTAGTTTATGTATAGGGAGATGTAATTGTGATTTTTATATGAATGTTTGGTTGTTACAGCAACATTTCTTGGAAAGCTTGAATTCTTTGATTAGGCTTGACATCTTTGCAAGAATGGTTATCTTTCAACTTTCTATTTTACTCCATTGATTTTTGCCTCTCCTTATGCCAATACCATATACTCAGTATTTATAAGAAATCTGGAAATCTTGAAATCAATTGTAAATGCCCTCAACCTTGTTCTTTATTTTTGATAATTTTGTCAATTTTAGATGTTTAGTAATTCCATTATCTGGAATATCTTCTATAAAATAGGAATTATTTTCTTAACTCAAAATTTGTCACAAGTCCTCTCTATAGTATTCTACTCCTAGTTTGCTGGGAATTTTTAATGATTATTTTAATATATATAGCACTAATTTCCCTATTCATGTTTTCTATTTCTTTCTGTACACCTTTCTACGTTTTATATTCTCCTGGGAATTTGTGTATTTAATCTCAGGTTCTAGTATCTTTATTTAAAATTAATTTAGGTTTTAAAATTTATTCCATGGTTGTATCTGTAATTATTTTCTACTTCTTATTCTATATTTTATCTACTTTTCTCTCTCTTATTTATTTTCTCTCTCCCATTGATAAATCTTGGCAATGGTGTACCAACTGAAAAGTCTGGGAAAACTTTTCTCAAAACTGGGTTTTGGTTTGTGTTTTTTTGTTGTTGTTGTTTTGTTGTTGTTATTTATATTTAGTCCTGTTTCCTTTATATCTGGAATTGTCTTTATAATTTCTACCTTTCATTTTTGTTGTTGTTGCTTATTTGTTCTATCCTTCTTTGCCTATTCTGTTGAGTTGAATGCTCAGTTTCTTCATTTTCAAGTTTAAAAAAAAATTTGTTGATAAATGAATTTAAATGTGTAAATTATTCCATAGGCAGTAATGAGCTGCATATAGTTTCCTGTTACTCAATTTAAAATATTTCATAATTTCCTTTGAAATATCATTTTAAATAAAAAGATTGTTTAACATTGTTATTTACTTCAAACCTAGCAGATTTTGTTTAGTGATCTTTTGTTATTGATTTACAATCTTGTCCCTGCACGGTAAGAAAATACAGAGACAAGTTGCTGTACCTCGTATCACCTACTCAAGAAGAGGAGGCGTGCATCATGACGGTACATTGTGCACCGGGGTCCAACAATCTCAGACAACTTTCTCCAACAGGCTGTTTTCTCTGCACCGGTGCTAAGTGGCTGAGATCTTTCACTGAGACCCTGGCCTCCTGTTGCTCAGATTCATAATCCTCTCCTTTGCCTCATGCCATTTTAATCAGCATTGATGCTGTAAGGATTATAGATTCCTTCTTTTTGTAAATATCAAGTTTTAAGAACATATCAAAGCTTATATAAGTTGAGTGAATCCATTGTGGTCCTTTTATAGTTTGAGGATTTGGTAGAACATCGGGATCACCAAATCTGATAGTGACTCATTGAAATTTTAGTAGTTATTCTATCTTCACTCCCTTTCATGCCATTTTTAATTAACTAAGCACTCGGCAGACCTCTCTGGTGGTTGTCTAATTTCAGTCTCTCACTTGTGAGGCTCATTTCTTCCCAAAGTTGGAACTCTTCCAGTATGCTTATTGGAAATAAAGTCCCATGTTACTTTCTGAATTGTAAAATAAGTATCAACACTCAATAACTTTTCCACCTATTTTTTGCAATACAAGAGAGGGAATGTGACCATTCAAAAAATATTCCATTCAGTTTTTCTCAGAACACCTTTCTCGGGTTTGGTTTTCAAAAACTTAAGTTCAAGATAAAAAAAAAAGCCCCTAGAACATTTAATTACATGAATAATACAAGAAAAATGACTGTGTTCTTATTTTTTTTAGATTTATTTATATACTTGAGAGAGAGATAGAGAGAGAAAGAGGAGGGAGGGGCAGAGGGAGAGAGAGTCTCAAGCAGACTCCCTGTTGAGCACAGAGCTCAATGCAGAGCTAGATCCCAAGACCCTGAGATCATGACCTGAGCTGAAATCAAGAGTTGGATGCTTAACCAACTGAGCAACCCAGGTGTCCCAACAACTTTGTGCTTAAGATGCAGAAATTTCCAAAGACTTGTATTTATTTTTATGGAGGGATCCCAATTTAACAAAGTATTCTTTATGAATCTATTTTTTAAATGAATTCAGAATTTTTTTCTTGAATTGCAAAATAAGAGGAAAAGTTATTAAATATATTTTGTGCTTCAGGGAGCTCCTGAATTTCACTATCCTTCTAATATATATTTTATTATGTGTGAAAATTATGTTTATTAATATTTTCCTATATTAAACATTAATATTTGCTTCCAAAATTTCAAAAGCTCTGAAATTGTGGGGGAAAAAAGTATCTGTAGTAGTCTGTGTTCTCCAGAGAAATGAAACATATATATATATGAGCATATATGTGTAGATATTATGAGGAATTGGCACTTGTAATTATGAAAAGTCCCGTGATCGCTGGTGGCATCATTCTAGTCTGAGAACATGGGGATCCAGTGGTGTAAATACCAGTTCAAAGCAGAAGGTGGATGTCCCAGCTCAAACAGGCAGGCAGAAGGGTGACAAATCGTCCCTTCCTCTGCTTTATGTTCTATGCAAGCCCTCAATGGATTGGACAATACCCAGTCACACTGAGGAAGGCCATCCACTTTACTGATCCACAGACACAACTGTTAGTCTCATCTGGAAACCCTCTCTCAGACATACCTAGCAATAACGTGTAATCTGGGCACCCCTGTGGCCCAGCCAAGTTGACATATAAAGTTAACTAAGATAATAGTTCTAATCTTACTCTTCAACACACAATTGTTTCAACATGCTGGATAGTGTGTTTTCTTCCAGTTTGTATACTTTTTGTTTATTCATTTATTCATTTGAGAGAGAGAGAAAGAAAGAACGAGCAGGGGGGGAGGGGCAGAGGGAGAGAGACAAGCAGATTCTCTGCTGAGCTGGAGCCTGTCATGGGGCTGGATCCCAGGACCCAGAGATAATCACCTGAGCTGAAGGCAGATGCTTAACCCACTGAGCCACCCAGGTGCCCTTGCCAGTTTTGAAATGACTTTTCATATATAAGTGATCCATGCTTAAACTTTTAAGAAGTGCTTGAAAGTACTGTTTCTAGAGATTAAAATGTATATTTCAATATTAAAGATTTTTCATCATTTCATTTCCACCTCTTAATTCATTGTTCTGACCCATAGCCGAATAACCTCTTTCTTGGGTTTAATGGGATGAATTTACTAATGAGATGAAACTAATTTCCAGGACTTATGCAGAGTATAGCCTTGCCTAATCCAGTCACATCCCCTGCTGCCTACATGGGATGACGCGTGTTGCCTAAACAAGTAAAATGACACACTGCATTTTTTATATACTCTCCTAAAGTTAGGTGATGACCCATCAAGAGGACATATGTATGCATTTGTGCACATAAAGAGACTATATAATTCCTAATAGCAATAGAATAATGATTTTTATCTATTGGTCATACATAGTGTTCTCTTATTTAACATGTTATTTCAGGTTCCTCCCTCACAATAATTATATGGCCATATGATGGTGATTTCTTTTCAAGATCTCTACTCAGAATGGCTAAAAAACCTGAATGAGGGTAAGATTCAAAAACTGTTAATTGCTATAAATTTTAAAACCAGAAAGAGCTTATACATTATGATTTTTGACATTATCATATTTTATAAGGGGGAGCTTATATAGTGCCAAATGCCGAAAATAAGAAAGCATGTTAATGAGTGAATCTCTAGTTAACTTTAAATAACATCCATGGGGTAAGCCAGCAATTCTAGACGATAAAGAACTATTTATTTATTTATTTATTTATTTATTTATTTATTTTTAATATTTTATTTATTTAGTTGAGAGAGTGAGAGAGAGAGCACACAAGCAGGGGCAGAGGGAGAGGGAGAAGCATATTCTTCTGCTGAGCAGGGAGCCCAATGCAGGGCTGGATCCCAGGACCCTGGGATCATGACCTGAGCTGAGGGCAGACGATTAGCCAATTAGGCTACCCAGGTACCCCAAAGAAATTTTTTTAATAAAGAGTTTTTAAGGATCTCAGACAAAATACACACCTCTGAAATGTACCACACATGCACACACACACGACTACTTTTTAGTACATTTCAAGAATCAAGGATATAATCATATGTGGTTGTACCACCTTGTTATTAATTTGTCAAGTTAACATTTCTTAAGTGGAGCAGAGGATACCAGACGGTGGGCTGCAGTTCAACAGACCATAGGAGGAATTGCAATAAAGAGGCTTATTACTCACAGGTCCTGGATGAAGTACCTGACAGGCCTCAGGGGCCAACTGTGAGGTGAAGGAAGGGTACAGAGAGAGAAGCAGGCCCTGGGGCACATGCCTTCATTAGAATCTATGGGTGGAGGGCTTTGGGGTTCCCGGGCCACCAAGGCCAGTTTAGTCAATTGCAACCAAAAGAGCGAGTTTTGGTAAGTTACAATGAGGCACCCATAAAGGGAAGTTACTGGCAGTGGGGCACGCATAAAGGGAAGTTACTGGCAGGCAGGAAAGATGGTTGAGCACAAGGGCTGTTGGAGAGGTCATGTCAGAAAGTTACATGTGTTTGTGACTCTGCAGGCTGCTATCTGGGACATGTGTTTGCATGAGGGACTAATAATGGTTTAAAGTCACAGCAGGCTGCTTGGCCAATTAGGGGCCAAGGCAGCAATACCACGGAGTAGCTTAGCTAAACTCTTGACCACTGATAATAAATAATTTGGTATATTTCACTGCAGCCTTTGAGAATCTTCTGATTAGTTGAGACATATGTTCGTAGTTGTTGTTACTGAACACTATTACAACTGAGTCAGGAGGAAGGAATATGTGAGAATTAGCAGGCAAGGGGAAGTCGATCACTGAATTCATTACATACAACAGTGGTTCTCTGGCTGGGATGCCCTTTGTCCATAGTTGGAGGAATAGAGTTTATCTAGCAAGTGGATCTTGCTTGAAATTTCTACAGATAATTTTAATCTGTTCCCACTTTTATCCCCCATATTGAAAAAGAGTAGTTTAAAATACCTAGTCATAGTTGAGTATGGGAAAAGTAAGAGACTTTTCAGGTGTCCCCAAATTTGGGACAAGTAACTAACTAGAATCAATGTAGAAACTGATATTATTATCCTGTATTATAACAATGTTGATCATAAGAATAATAATCAACATCAAAGTAAAGCAGTATATTTATGTTATTTTTCAGAGTTTATGAAGTCTTTTTATACTTTCAGTTTCAAGCCTGGCCCAACCTGGGGCCAGTATAGTTGGGTACCCAAATTATGCTTAAATTCTCTTATTTGTTCAGGATATTCTTTTCTGTATTAATGATACCAGATTGGAGCTTTTGAGTAATATGGGAATTCATGAAGAACAGGAAAACAGCACAAAGGGACAATATTCATCATTACCTAAAAATGACTTAAATAAAAACAAACATAGCTAATTTAAAATATGCGTTTGTCAGATATTTTGCTGCTTTTCACTAGTCTTTTCATGTTCTGGGATTTGTAAATTCTTCTGATTGTAAGTGATGACCACTAGAGAGAGTTCAGGATTGGGTACCGGCTTTAAAAAATCCTGTTGTGCTCTGTTCTTTATTTTTTCTCTCTTGGAGCATTACCACCAGCAGCGTAACGCTGGCCAGCGGAGTAATGGCACCTAAAGATATTCATGTCCTA
Source organism: Callorhinus ursinus (assembly GCF_003265705.2). NCBI lineage: Eukaryota > Metazoa > Chordata > Mammalia > Carnivora > Otariidae > Callorhinus > Callorhinus ursinus. The sequence goes on along the minus strand of NW_027397081.1, from coordinate 19,692,345 downwards.
ATCCCCAAAATCTGTGAGTGTGTTACTTTACTTGGCAGAAGGGACTTTGCAAACGTAATTCAGGAAAAAGACCTTGAGTCTATGATATTATCCTGGATATTAGGGTGGACCCACTGCAATCAAATGAGTCCTTCAACATGGAGAACTTTGTCAGCCAAGTCAGAGAGGAGATGGAAGGAGGAGAGATTTGAAACTTGTGAGATACTTGCCCCACTACTGTTGGCTTTGAAGGTGGAGGAAGGGGAGCCATGAGCCAAGAACCGAAGCACCTTCTAGAAACGGAAATGGCCCTTGGTTGATAGCCAGCAAGAAAACAGGACCTTGGTCCCACATCTTCAAGGAAGGGAATTCTGTCAACAACTCAGAGGAGTAGGAAATGGATTTCCCAGTAGGAAATGGAAAATCCATTTTCTCCTAGGGCCCCTAGAAAGGAATGCAGCCTGCTGAATTTGGCCTGGAGAGACCTGTGTTGGATGTGTGACCTACAGAATGGTCAGATGACAAATTTGAATAGTTTTAAGCTGCTAAATTTGTTATGCAAGCCACAGGAAACCAATATTGTAACTTTCCAAATCTTATCGTATTAGTGTCTGATAATGAGTGCAGAGCAGTTCATTATATGACTACTTCATTCCTGGCGATACTGTTCTACCTTCGCTGGATCTTTAAACATTTGTTCGCTACAATATTTTATGATGGACTATGTTATTTTACAATATTCTGAGTCCATTCTTAAGGTAGCACTTTCTCTATCTGATTTTCCATGAGAGATTCCATGCCAGTTTAGGGTCTCAGTCATTGTTCATGTAGCTAGAAGGTTAATGACCACACTGGTCACAACGTTTTTGATCTTAAGGATGCCTATTGTCGTGTTCCTATTTTTACACTGTCTTTAAGATTACTTGTCCCATAGCATGGGTTCAGTGGGGGTAAGGACAGAGGGCAAATTAGCCCCTTGCCAATCTTCCTCTAACAAAGAAATGAATCGGGAGAGGATATCTCACTCCAATTGGACCAATCAGATCCTCCTTCCAGGAATTAGGATTTTGAACTCAGGTGATTTAAAATTATATTCTTATAAATTCCATGTACATCAACATTTAAGTTCATATTTAAGTAAACTGTACAAACCCTGGGATATGTTACTGCTCTTCCTTGTTTTTGTTGTTAATTATTATTACTATTATTTGCTAGGGTATTCAGCTGTCAGGGATGAAACCAATCATCTTGCATCTTCTTAATACCTAGAAAAAGCATGAACTTACAATTATACGTGGTTGTATTTCTTAGACCATAAGGTTAAGACTATAAGAAGAAAAAGAAAAAGGAAAAAAAGTGTAAATTGTAAAATATTTCCTACTTTTAACAATGAGAAAATGAAAGTTCAGATAGTGTAAGTGTCGTGTGATAAAAAAGAAATACAGCCATGCTTAAAATTCAGGTTTTCTGGCTTCAGTTAAGTATTTTACATTAATACCTGATATTCTGTATGTGAGACAGTGCAACAATAGGGTTTAAAACATATTTTCTGGAGGGGAGGGGGGTGGGAGGATGAGTTACCCTGGTGGTGGGTATTAAAGAGGGCACGTTCTGCATGGAGCACTGGGTGTTACACACAAACAATGAATCGTGGAACACAATATCAACAACTAATGATGTAATGTATGGTGATTAACATAACAATAAAAATTTTAAAAAATAAACATGTTATTTTCTGTATGCTTGAATTGCCTACTCTGACCTTGACTGTAATACCTTGTATCTGAGGTGGCATGAAGCCTTTTTATATATTCCTACGAATTTCTGACATTATGGTCTTCAAGCATGCTATTCTCCACATGGAGTCCAAGGGTTGAACACAGTCATGATTAGCACACAAACTTTCAAGTTCTCCTGTGCAAAAAGGTTCAAGTTCTCTTGTGCCATAAGGACATAATTTTGTGGATTGCTTCTGTCAAAACTTCTTTTACCTTTTCATTCCTTAGGCTATAAATGAAGGGGTTCAGAAGAGGGGTCACCATTATGGTCATGACAGCTGTCACTTTATCAAACTCCAGTGAGTGGCTCTGGCTGGGCCTCACGTACATGAAGATGTTGCTCCCGTAGGCAATGGACACAACCGTGATGTGAGAAGCGCAGGTGGAAAAGGCCTTCTGACGGCCTTGGGCTGAGGGGATGTGCAGGATGGTAGAGATGATGTAGGTATAGGACACAGTGGTGAATACCAGTGAGGTCAGAAGGACAAGGGAGGATAAGAGGAAGCTTATCATCTCAATGAAATGAGTGTCTATGCAGGCCGCCTGCAACAAAGGGGCAATGTCACAGAAGAAATGGCTAATTTCTCTATAACAGTAGGGCAGTCTGGACACCACAATAATTGGACACAGCACTGAAAAGAAGGCCCCTACCCAGCAGCCCAGAACTAGCAGGAGACAGACCCTGCCGTTCATGATGATGGTGTAGCGCAGGGGGTTACAGATGGCCACGTAGCGGTCAAAGGACATCACCGCCAGGAGGATAAACTCCACTGTCCCCAAGAAAAAAAAGAAGTAGATTTGGGTGATGCAACCAGCAAAAGATATGGTCTTCTTGTCCTCTAGGAGACAAGCTAACAGCTTTGGGGTAACTGAAGTAGTGTATGAAATGTCCAAAAATGACAAATTACTGAGGAAGAAGTACATTGGGGTTTGGAGGCGATTATCAGCCCAGATTAAGGCAATGATGGCAGTATTTCCTGTTAGAGTTAGCATATAAGTAAACAGGAGGACCACAAAGAGGGAGATCTGAAGCTTCTGGATAATAGGGAAGGCAGTCAGGGTAAATTCAGTCACTGTGGTCTGATTTTGCATATCCATCTCATGCAAAACGTAGTGGGCAGCACATCTCTGAAAAAAAAATTATAGAGATGAAAATCAGCTAAAATACGTTTCCAACTCTCAATGTCAGTGCTAAAGATGAAGTAGTAAAAGCTTCGGATGTAGAGTCAAGAGTGATTTTATTCACTCTAATAAATGTAGGACCCTGGGTAAATTACCTGACTTCTTCTAACCTCGGGATTCTCGTATTTAAAATTTTTGGTTGAATGAAATTACCCCTGTGGTCCCATTAAGCTCTAGTCCTTACGATGGTTTTCCTTTTTGAACCAGTGCTCCTTCCCTTCTGTCTTGCATTCTTCCTGATCTCCTGTTTTCCCAGCTAAGTTCTGTGCCTGAGAAGAGACAATACTTAACTGAGAATCCAGCCAGCCAAATTGCAAAAGGAGAAGGGGAATGTTAATAAAAGTTGAGTTCTTTTTTGCCAAATTATTTCAACCCTTCAGGTATCATTCCTATGAAAGAGCAGAAACCCTGAGACTAGCCAAGAGAGTCCAACGAAAGGGAATCTGACCTGCATTTGTCTCTCCTCACTGCTGTTTTTGGGATTTCATGAATGTCAGTGTGATATCTGGTATAATAATAATTGATCTCTCATAAGGCTGCATAGTTTGTTCTTACTTCTTATACTGATAAAGAGTTTTTGATGTCTACACCGTTATGGAGCAAGAAGGTACACGATGTATGCTTCATAATTTGCATAACCTCTTTTATACATTTGAAAAATGTCTTTTAGAAAAATGATCAGTGTGTTTCTTCTTTGTTCCTTCCAATGTCATGTGTAGGGCAAGATCCTAAAGAACAACAAAACTATTCCCTCCCATTTCCCAATTGGGCATTTTTATAGGTTCTCTTAAATAGATCCCTTATACCTTATAGTCTTTTTTTCTCTTATAACGTATATTCTTTTCAGCACTTTGAACATCAGGTTGTTAATAGTTGCGCAAGAAAGTGGATGCAGATGGATGGTGTTTGGAATGCTCCTCTTGGAATACTGCTCAACTTTGGTGACCATCTACTGCATGTTTGTATAATTCAGTTGAAGCCCTGTCCTTTGGTGTTTTATTTCATGACTAATCCTTTAGTTTTATGTTCAAATGACCGATTTGTGAACCTGAGCTAGGATACCTCCAGGTTTGGAGCCCATTGAGTTCCTCTTGAAAGGAGGTCATTTTCCTCATGCTCTCTGTAGGGAAAATAAGTCCTAGCGGCCTTTTTTGCCTTAAAGACTTCTTTTTTCTGAATGGATTTCCATCTGAAAAGTTTGCTGGCACTCTTTCTGGCCCTTGTAGGTGCTCCTTATTTGTATTTCCCATTCATTTATTCCAAAAATCAATTGCTTTTAAGTTATCAAAAGACCTCAGAGGCGCTGATCTATTGAAACAGGCGCCTTGCACCTGTCGGTTTTCTTCCACCATCCATACTGTGACACTCACCCCTCCTCCCACTGCTCCTGCACCCAGGGAATAAAGTTCCAGACTGATTACTACAGCACAAAAGGCATAACCACATCTGGGTGGACACGTGTTAATGTTGCTGAGGTCTAATATAAAAACAGACGAGAGCATGGTATGTGGACAAGTGGAAATGCTTTGAAATTACCTTTCATGTCCCCCTTCCCACCTTCCTCACTGACCACACTGGAGACTAGCAGGTGTTAAGGCAGACAAAGGTGGATTCTCATGCAGCTGCCTATCAGCTGTTCCACTGTTCCTTCCATTTATCTAGCCAACTCTTTCCCAACCTTCCTAAAGTCCTCCGTTTTGCTTCTTGGGTATTTAGTCTTTGATGACCCTGACAGGAGCTTGATTCCCCTCTGGTGTTGTAAAAGCTAGACAGGTTGAGATGTGCAAAAGCACGGTGCCATTTTGATACAAGATCCTGGGATGGTCGAACACAAATGGAGTTGCTGTTTGCCATGGTTGTCATGGGGTCATATATGAATGGGAACAAATGGCGTCGAGAGCTTTCTATTCTGCTGTATTTGGGTCAAATAAACTCTGAGAAGAGCTAAAGATGTATGTAGCTTTGCTCTCCTTGGGGAGTTTCTTAACTTCATGATAGTGGAGAACAAGCTGGCTTTCTGCTGGTCTTCTCTAGATGACCTCTGTGCCCTCCCGAGCCCATCCTGTCTAGAGGGAAAGGTTCTAGATTATGACATCTGTGTCGAAGAATTTAATTATCACCTTCATTTTGGGGGAAGATTGTTCTTCGTTACCATTTGTGGATCCTTGAAAAGTGGCATTAAATTGCCCGTTGGCACAATTCAAGATTCCAGATTTACTCAGAAAAATGTGGACTAATGGAGAAATCAGCAGATTTGGGATCAGAGAACCTGTTTTTTTTTTTTTTTCTTTCTTTCTTTTGGCCACTGTAGCTTTGGATCTTTCATGAGACTCCTAAACATCGTGTCTTAAGTCTTTTCTAAAATGAGGATAATGACAGTGACAGACTGAGGTCCTCAGCTAGGGCCTATGAATACAGTGATGTACGTATATTTGGTGTTCAGTGCATGTTTGTTAAGAACGTGGGGATGGGGAAGGAGGAACAGAAAAGGACTGAGATGTGGTGGGGTGGGGATTGGGGATAATTTGGGATCTTTGCTGCTGTAGGTAAAATGTGACAAAGTTTAATTGCAAGCCGAGTACGTTAAAGACTTCCATTTGCATACTTACAATAAAAATATCATACTTTAAAGCTGCTTGGGGGAGAGCAGTAATTACACTTTAATTCATAAAATACACATGTAAACAAATTTAGTGAGACTCCGACTGCTTCACATATAAATATGGATAGTTGCATAATAAAGTATACTTACATCATACTGATTGTAGCACCCTTGGTATTTTCTCTATTCGAGTATGTTAGGAAACTCAAACTAGGGTTGTTGTTTTTTTTCCTACTGCATTCCCTCCATTATTCTGTCAATTCTGTGATGGCTTCAGTGTTGAATTCTGTGTAAATCTCAGTCATAGTCTGAGACTTTTCCCCGTGTGGTAGCTAATCCCCCTTCCAAACCACACCAAATGGTTATTCAGTGTTTGCTTAAATAGTCCATCCTTCTTCCTCTGAATAAAAAATTGTTCTTTTTCATAACCTCTGTGGCTTTTTCTCAGTTCTTTTTCATATTTTCACAGAAAAAATGAGGCCTCGACTTACACCTGGAATAAGTCCAAGTGTTCCATTATCTCTTCATCTTTCATGTGACACATCCAGTGTATCTCAACCTGAGAATACTCCTCTGAGTTTCAAGTCCTGTGTATTCTGGAGCACATTTTTGTCAGGAAGGGCAGGGTGGCGAGGTTTGGTGGTGAATGGAGAAGTCACACACAGCTGGATCTAGGCAGGTCCTCTGACTTCTATTCTGGATCTCTGGCAAAAGTGGCAAATGCTTCCCCAAATCTCAGCTGGGCTTTTTCTCTTTTAGCTTCGGGAATGTAACTTCTATTCAGTGGATTTCGATTTCTTCTGTGGATCCATCAGATTGTCAGAAGAATTCCTATTTGCATTCACTGAAACATCTCTCTAAACTGTCACCATTCCTGCTCATTCATCACGTATCCTGTGACTTGATTTTACATATCACCACCTTTATTTACTCTCTCCAGAAAATAACATTACCCTGCCTCTACCTAGGTAGAGTAGTAGAGTAAGCACTCCACTAAAATGCTTACAATGGGATGAACTCCGATATTTAATGAGATTTTGTGTTCACCTTCAGAGATTTGGTTTACAATGGCACCTGGGACTATGGCATAAAAGAAGGGTAATGATTATTATTGCCATCACAGAACATCACAGAACTAATCACAGTTATAAAGTTAGGGTCTCCTGGGACACTCTCTTGGTTGTTTATTTTATTTATTTAAAGAGAAACTTGGAGAGCTGCTTTAAAACCTCAGGGAACTAGAAACTTGGAGAACTTAAAACACTTTTTTTTTCTGAAATGATCCTCATATATTGAAATAAGCTTTAAGCTGCTTTCCAAAAAAGAGATTCTTTACATAGATTTGTATGTCTACGTACATAATTTAAATCCATTTTATTGATGTACGATGTACACATCTTGAAAAATTTAAGGGTACAGTTGGTTGAGTTTTGACACTGGTGTCCCTTCATGTAGCTGCCAGCACCACTATGATGGCTTACAGTATTTCCATTATCTTAGAAACTGTTGTGCCCTTTTGCAGGAAATGCTCTCCCCTCCTACCCTCAGCTCCTGAGAACCACTGATGTATTTTCTGTCAGAGTAATTTGCATTTTCTAGAATGTTATATATAAATGCAGTCTAACTTCATGTAATCTTTTGTGTTTGTTTTCTTTCACTTAATCAGATACCTTGAGATTAATCCAAGTGTTTCAGGTGTCAGTCGTTTCTTCCTCTGTATTATGGAGGATTATCTATAAAATAGATTGTGCAGATAGATCACAGTTTGCTTATTCATCAGATGATGGGTACTTGAGTTATTTTCAGTACTGGCTAATGTGAATAAAGCCTCTATGAACAGGTGAGTTCATGTTTTTATGTGTATATTTGTTTTCACTTCTGTTAGATACATTCTGAGAAGTGGGATTACTATGTGTTATAGTAAGAATATGTTTAATTATAAGAAACTGGCAAGATGTTCTCCAAAGTCATTGTATCATAGACATTTGTACTGGTACTATATCAACTCTTAGAGTTCCACATCCTTACTAATGCTTGGTGTTATCAGTCTTCTAAATTTTAGACAGTCTAGTGCTGGAATAATCTGATGCATTATATATATTTTTTTATTTTTTAAGCTTACTTGATGTATAATTGACAAATAAAATTGCACATGTTTAAAGTGTATATCATGAAGAGTTGACATAAATATATATCTTGGGAAATGATCATCACAATCAATTAATTGACACATCCTTCACCTCACATAGTTACTTTTTTTGGTGAGCATGTTTTAACTGTCTACTATTTAGCGAATTTCAAGCACCCAATATAGAATTATTAACTGTGGTCACCACACTGTACATTAGATAGCAGAGTTTATTCATCTTATAACTGAAGGCTTTATGCCTTTGGCTAGCATCTCCCCATTTTCTTCTATTTTGCCTGTTGAGTCATAAGGTAACTTGTCTGACATGTTTATAGCAGCATTATCGACAATGGTCAAATTATGAAATAGCCCAAGCTTCCATTGACTGATGAATGGATAAAGAAGATGTGACATATAGAAATAAGTCAATCAGAGAAAGACATGTATCATATGACCTCACTGATATGAGGAATTCTTAATCTCAGGAAACAAACTGAGGGTTGCTGGAGTGGTGGGGGGTGGGAGGGATGGGGTGGCTGGGTGATGGACATTGGGGAGGGTATGTGCTGTGGTGAGCGCTGTGAATTGTGCAAGACTGTTGAATCACAGATCTGTACCTCTGAAACAAATAATGCAATATATGTTAAGAAAAAAAAAAAGAAGATAGCAGGAGGGGAAGAATGAAGGGGGGTAAATCGGAGGGGGAGATGAACCATGAGAGAGGATGGACTTGAAAAACAAACTGAGGGTTCTAGAGGGGAGGGGGGTGGGGGGATGGGTTAGCCTGGTGATGGATATTAAAGAGGGCACGTTCTGCGTAGAGCACTGGGTGTTATGCACAAACAATGAATCATGGAACACTACATCACAAACTAATGATGTAATGTATGATGATTAACATAACAATAAAAAATTTAAAGAGAAAAAAAAGAAGATGTGACATATATATATAATGGAATATTATTCAGCCATAAAAAGAATGAAACCTTGGGGCCCCTGGGTGGCTCAGTCGTTAAGCGTCTGCCTTCAGCTCAGGTCACAATCCCAGGGTCCTGGGATCGAGCCCCGCATCGGGCTCCCTGCTCAGCGGGAAGCCTGCTTCTCCCTCTCCCACTCCCCCTGCTTGTGTTCCCTCTCTCGCTGTCTCTCTCTGTCAAATAAATAAATAAAATCTATAAAAAAAAAAGAATGAAATCTTGCCATTTTTCGCAACATGGATGGAGCTAGAGAGTATAATGCTAAGCAAAATCAATCAGTCAGAGAAAGACAAATACGATATTACTTCACCCCTGTGTGGAATTTAAGAAACAAAACAAATGAACATAGGGCATAGGGAAAGAGACGTAAATGAAGAAACAGACTCTTAACTGTAGAGAACAAACTGATGGTTCCCAGAGGGGAGGTGTGTGGGGGGAGGGGTGAAATAGGTGATGGGGACTCAGGAGTGCACTATTGATGAGCACCAGATGTTGTATGGAAGTGCTGAATCACTGTATTGTGCGCCTGAAACTATATTACATTGTATGTTAACTAACAGGAATTTAAATAAAACATTTTTTTAAAGATTTTATTTATTTATTTAAGAGAGAGAGAATGAGAGACAGAGAGCATGAGAGGGAAGAGGGTCAGAGGGAGAAGCCGACTCCCCGCTGAGCAGGGAGCCCGATGCTGGACTCGATCCCGGGACTCCAGGATCATGACCTGAGCTGAAGGCAGTCGCTTAACCAACTGAGCCACCCAGGCACCCTAAATAAAACATTTTTAAAAGATTTTAAAAAAACTTTTAAAAAACATGCTGTGCTGATAGAGACAGAGGGACTACATGGCATCTGAAACTCTAGAATATTTATTGTTGGAGAACATTTTCTACTGTATCAATGACTTAAAAAGGATGAAAAGTTTTTTAAGTATTATCTTTCTTTTAAATAGATAAAGCAAAATACCCAGAAAATCCCCAAGGAACCCCTAGCAGGTCAATTTGGCACTTTCTAAAACTTTGTAATTGTGATTAGGTAGTTCAAACCCAAAATTCTTTTGTAACAATATTATTAATTAACTTCCTTTGACCCATATCCCCAAGAGCTGTTTTCATCTAAATCTCTAGGGCATATAAGCCCATAAAAAACATAGTTCATCCACCTACGAAAAAAAGTTCATAGAGAAAAGGAAACTTTATAGAGAAAAAGAACGGGGTAACTTTTTAAAAAATATTCAAGTCACCTTTAATCTGGTGATTTAGAGTACTCAAAACCATTTAGTAAAATCTCCAGTGGAAAAATTAGTATTCTACCAAACATAAAGGTAGAACGAGATACCAAAAACTATTCTAAGTTCCCCTCACTGGGCTGTCACTTGGCAAGGAAGTTAAGTGATGGGCTGTTAAGAAGGATTCTGCATCAGCCACAACTGAGTTAGTTGTACGGGGTTCTATATCCAACACAGCCCAGTTACTAAATAATTCAAATGATTGAGAATTAACCAAAAACTCAAAACTAGCCTTCTTGCAAGGGGAAAAATACCTGTGAATTGAGAATCAATGATTTTCCAGGATAATTTTTTAAATAGAGTTAGGGACGATGTACTCTAATCCAGCTGATTTATTCCTGCAAGTTTTTCGAGCTTCTTAATACTTTACTACCACATTCTCTATCTGCAAAACCAGACTCTAGAGTCTTTTGTGTGGAACTCACTGGGAAGTTATGCAGCAAAGAGGATATCTAGATCATCGAGGTGTTTAAGGCCTGCCATGGTGAAAAAGGTCAGTATTTGGTTGGAAAGGTCAGAACATGAACGTGTATTTGGAATTTACAGAGTTTTGCGTTTAAGGTAAGAGCTTTTCATTCAGCCAGTGCTAAAGCAAGATAGAGATTTCCCACTCACTAAAGTCAGCCAAGCCGTGGCTGGATGGATAGGTAGTGAGGATGCTAATCACAAGGACACATATTGGCATCAGGTGGTTCAGTGATTTAGTCAATTTTATTTTATTTTTAAGAGCTATTTCTATGAGCTATGAGCTAGGCCTAGAAATAGAAGTGGCAAGAGAAAAATATCAAACTACAATATTTAGAGTAAATTCATGCACACATAATAATCACAGTTGGAGCCTCCTGCTATGTCTGCATGTACAAAACATGGGAGAATCTTACATCATTTATACAATCCGTGAAATGTAAGTGTATTTTTTCACCTATGTTTTATTTACTAATATAGTACTTCTGTTAAATGTATCTTCTCATATGTAGTCTCTCTGATCTGTCATATTCTTAGTGGAGTCAGATGCAAATCTGGGGGATTCAGATTAAGGATGCATTAAGAATATTCCTCAGTTCCAAATTAAACTTTCCATAATTTATTGTTATTTATTCAAGAAACAGTTCACTCTAATTATTCATCTCCTTTAAGTTTATCTCAATCCTTTCTGAATGAAGCCATTTTTTAAGCAAGAATCTGTTAGATAGGGGCGCCTGGGTGGCTCAGCCGTTAAGCATCTGCCTTCGGCTCAGGTCATGATCCCGGGGTCCTGGGATTGAGCCCTGCATCGGGCTCCCTGCTCGGCGGGAAGCCTGCTTCTCCCTCTCCCACTCCCCTTGCTGTGTTCCCTCTCTCGCTGTCTCTATCAAATAAATAAATAAAATCTTAAAAAAAAAAAAAGAATCTGTTAGATATTGCCACACATACGATTTAATTTAAACCTCACAGTAGCTCATCTTGAATGTTATATTTATCAAACACTTGAACCTGAAAGTGTGAACTATCATTTGCCTGTTGAACAACCTCCTGGAAATAATAATACAACACACACACACAAAACAGACACTTGGTGCCTCAGACAGAAAGTTCACGTGAGATTTCACATGCTATTATGTTGGTATAGGTATTCATGTTTAGCCACTTCTGTGCAGTAATTTATAGAATCATTTGAGAGCTTGTGTGAGTTTAAGCACATACACACATCCATAATATCATCACCACAATTAAGGTGACAGACACACCCAACACCTCCCAGAGTTTCCTTCACACAATCACGTCTAAGGGTCATATAGTGTCTGAGTGTATGGACGGCACCATAGATATTTAGCCAATTGTTTAGTGTTGGTAATATAGATGATCAACATTTCCTTCCTGTATAGATAATGACTGAGTAAATATTCTTGCACATAAATCACATAAAACTCATCAAATTATGCATATTAAATATGTGCAGTTCTTTGTTGTTGTTTTTTAAGATTTTTTTAAAACATTTTTTTAAAGATTTCATTTATTTATTTCAGAGAGAGAGCGTCCACGAGAAGGGGGAGGGTCAGAGGGAGAAGCAGACTCCCCACTGAGCAGGGAGCCCAATGCAGGACTCGATCCTGGGACTCCAGGATCATGACCTGAGCTGAAGGTAGTCGCTTAACCAACTGAGCCACCCAGGTGCCCCGTTTTTTAAGATTTTATTTTTAAGTAATCTCTGCGCACAACATGGGGCTTGAACTCACGACTCTGAGATCAAGAATTGCTTGCTCCACCAACTGAGCCAACCAGGTGCCCCATGTGCAGTTCTTTGTATATCAATTGTACCTCAAAGAAGCTAATTTTAAAAAAATGAGTGTGCAGAGTTCTAGTAATTGACAGGGCAATGATTATTATTAAAAAAAAAAGAAAAATAAGAAAAGCCAGTTACAAAATAGTATGTCAGCATCATTTATTTTAGATACATATGTAAGTAATTTAATTTTGAAATGGCCTGGAAACACAATCACCAAAATGTTGTCACTGTATCTCTAACAGGTTTGCTTACAGATTATAATTTTCTTTTTTGCATTTGCATATTCTAATCCTTTGCACTGAAAAATGTGATGCTTTTTTTTTGTAATGGGAAACACTTAAAAAATGAAATAGGAAGGCAAAATTTTTATCTTGGAAAAAGAGTAAGAGGGGAGGTGGGAAAAAGGAAAATGAGGGGAATAACCTCTAACTTATTTGTTAAGGAGGAGCTAAGTAAAATCTTGACAAAGAGAGCATGGAGGTTAAAGCATGGGTGCTTTTAACCTGAAATGGGGATATCTGTGCCAAAGAAATTTCTCAGAAACTGGGATAAAGAACAACTAGATGATCTTGATGTACTTTTATGATTTCAACTAATCAAGTAACTAAAGTGAGCTAAATTATCTCTATTTTTACCTCCTGTGTATAATCTGTACCTCTCTGATTTAATCACATTGTCTAGTGTCCCCTTAAATAATCAGCCAGAAATAAGTCAGACAGACAAAGACAAATACCATACAATTTCACTTACATGTGGAATCAAAAAAACAAATGAACAAAACAACAGACTTGTAAATACAGAGAAAAAGCTGGTGGTTGTCAGAAGGAAGGTGGAGGGGGAATGGGATTAAGAGAGCCAAAATTCTAGTCATAAAATAAATAACTCACAAGGATGAAAAGTATAGCACATGGAATATAATCAATAATATTGCAATAACATATGGTGACACATGGTAACTACACTTATTGTGGTGAAACCAAGTAATGCATAGAATTATTGAATGGATACATTTTCTACCTAAAATGTTGTATGTTAATTATACTTCAGTAAAAAATAATAATCAGCCAGATATATGATGTATAGCTTACGTACTTCACAGAGTTTGTAGAAGGTAGGTTGTGGACACAGGGCATACCTAAAGATAAGATACGCACTATGCCCTTTTGATGTGTCATCTAAAGTGATTAGCAGGAACCATGAACCACTGTTCCTTTCAGATACTTCTGGTCTGTTCCCATAGATCTACATATATAAGGAAAAGACTTTCAAAATTGAGACTCTGGAGATAACCATATATTGGAAAAAAGAAATCAACCTTTATCTCTTACTTGTGGCAGATCACCAATGTCAACTGCCCAAGTGAAAGAAAATTTGTTATAGAAAAGACTAGAAAGTATTTAAAAGAATTTCCCTCTCAGTGACTGTAAACTTCAAAAAAATAATTCTTGTTAAAGTGTGAGTCAGTACTTCATAGCACATTTTTATCCAGGAAAATGAAGCTGGGTGCACTGAAGAGAAGAGAAATTTCATTTAATGAAAATGAGTAGAATTTTATTACTGGAAGGAAGCTTAGAGGATTTTTTTAATCCACTCTTCTCCTTTCATTTTATGGAAAAAGTTGTGTCTAAATGGTATTTTGATTTTCCCAAGGATGCCCAGTAATGACTTTCCGATTGAGGGCTAATCCCCTGACCCATCTCCCAATGGAAGGCACGCTCCACAACACGTTTTCAACACATATTTATAAAATGACCTCCTAAGCTGATTTTCCTTTTCTTGTTTCTTAAGGGAGACCATGCCCACCATGTAGCCAAGGCCATGGGAAATTGGAGCACAGTGACTGAATTCACCCTGATCGCCTTCCCTGCTCTCCTAGAGCTTCGCATCTTCCTCTTTGTGGTTCTTTTGCTGACTTACACATTAACCACAACAGGAAACATTATCATCATCTTCCTAATATGGACCAATCATCATCTGCAAACCCCAATGTACATTTTCCTCAGTAATTTGTCCTGTCTAGATATTTTATACACCATGGTCATTACCCCAAAGTTGCTAGCCTGCCTCCTAGGAGAGAAGAAAACCATATCCTTTGCTGGCTGCATCACTCAAACATATTTCTACTTCTTTCTGGGGACAGTGGAATTTATCCTCCTGGCAGTGATGTCCTTTGACCGCTACGTGGCCATCTGTAATCCCTTGCGCTACACAACCATCATGAACAGCAAGACCTGCCTCTTGCTGGTCCTGGGCTGCTGGGTGGGAGCCTTCCTGTCCATGTTGGTACCAACCATTGTAGTGACAAGGCTACCTTACTGTAGAAAAGAAATTGATCATTTTTTCTGTGACATTGCCCCTCTCCTGCAGGCGGCTTGTGTAGATACGTACCTCATTGAGGAGACAAACTTTCTCCTATCTGCCCTTGTCATCCTGAGCTCCCTGGCATTCACTACTGGGTCCTACACCTACATCATCTCTACCATCCTGCACATCCCCTCAGCCCAAGGCCGTCAAAAAGCTTTTTCTACCTGTGCTTCTCACATCACGGTTGTGTCCATTGCCTACGGGAGCAACATCTTTGTGTACGTGAGACCCAACCAGAACTATTCCCTAGATTTTGACAAGGTAGCTGCTGTCCTCATTACAGTGGTGACCCCTCTTCTGAACCCTTTTATTTATAGCTTGAGAAATGAAAAGGTGAAAGAAATGTTGAGAGAGACAGTGAACAGACTCATGTCCTCGATACTTAGGAAAACTTGACATGAGTGTTTAGTACATCACACAACATTTCTTATCTTCAACACATTCATCCTGCATCAGTATAGTACCAGGTGGACATTCCAGAAACCTGGACTGTGTCAATAGGATGAGCTATGACCATACCAAACTGAAGGAAATTCTGCTTACATCTAGGAAAAAAAAAAAATCTAACCTATCAAGTCTTGCATACATGGCTTTAAACCATGAAACATTACCTAAATAAGATCCGGAGGTTTCCAAATCCAGTCTTGGCTAATTCAGTTTATTTTCCAGGTGAATTTGACCATGTCACAATTTATCTGAGACTTAATGTCTCCATCTCTAAATGAAATAATAGATAATAAAGTATCACTACTTACAGCAAGACATGTAAAGTTAGAGCATTTTAACTTCTTGGGTTAGGCACTCTTGAAAATTTCAAGAGATTCAGTTTTCACCTCTTTTTATTTATTTAGACCAAATAAATATGATGTGAGAATTGAGGGTAAAAGAAGTAAGACTCAGGATGCTATCGAGCTTCTGGCAATAAACCTGAGTGCTCTCTCCGGCAACACATACACTAAAATTAGAACAATGCAAAGAAGATCAGCATAGCCTTGCACAAGGAAAACATGCAAATTCGTGAAGCATTCCACATCGTTTGGTGGCAGATGGTAACTAGACTTATCATGGGGATCATTTCATAATGTATAAAAATATGGAATCACTATGATGTACACCTGAAACTAATTTGTATGTCATTTACACTTCAAATAAAAAAAAAGGTACTGGGGGGGAAAAAAAGAAAGAAAAGAAAACCTGAGTGAAAAGTGGAGATATTTGCTGAGAAAAGGAACATAAGAAGGGCAGATCATGAATGACTTTGGTAAAATGTTTAATAGAATTTTGGGGGTAAAAGCCAAAATAAAGTAGGTAGAACAGTCTGCATATATAAAGAAACAGAATAGAGAGTCAACACTTTCAAGAAGGTTGGCTGAGACAATAAGCAGTACGGTAATATAAAGGAAACATGGGTTAGAAAATATTTTCTAACAGATGTGTTTGTTTATCGAATGTTGACCTGGAGGAATATAGTCATGGCCTTAGGCTGAGGCAACAGGAGAGCGTGAAAGACTGATATGATGGGTTACCTGAAACTGTCAAAGGTGAAGACACCAAGACATGAAGGAAAGGATAGTTATTGGCAGAAGTTTGTGTTACATACTGATAAATAGGAATGGATGAACTCAGAAGTAGAACCTATAGCAACTAGGTGAAAATTATCACAGTCCTTTTTGATGGATGGCCCAAACTGAACCTTAAGAAGAAGCTTAGCCACCCAGGCCACCACCCCATTTCAGCAGGAAGCAGCCGGAGCGGTCATTGTCCCATTCCTTAATGGCACTTAGGGTTACTATTCCAGGGAGACGGAAAAAGTAAGGGACAGGCGAGGCTAGGGAGGGAGAGATAGATAAGGGGCTATGTGATCAGGCTTACAGAAATCCCAAAAATGTGGAGTTGTGGGGAAACCAGAGATAAAGGGACAAATTGGACCACCCTACCCTAGGGCTGCGGGGTGGGTGTCTTTATAATAAGCACCTGTGACCAACAAAGAATAACCAGGCCCTAAAAAGGAAGTAAGCCATTGAAGGTGTTATCAACAGAGGTATTAAAAGGATTTAAGTTCCCTGGTTAGCTTTCTATAAAAGACCAACCCTAAAGGCCCTCCTTAGCAACCGTGTCAGGACCCCTCTCACTTCCGAGAGCTTATTCTGTATCCTTGCTTAATAAACTTCTAACACTTAACTCACAAAAAAAAAAAAAAAAGAGAGAGAGAGAGAGGCTTAGCACCTAACTTCAGGTAGAAAAATGGCCAAAGAAAAAGTATAATTTTTAATAATGCGTGCAG
Source organism: Callorhinus ursinus (assembly GCF_003265705.2). NCBI lineage: Eukaryota > Metazoa > Chordata > Mammalia > Carnivora > Otariidae > Callorhinus > Callorhinus ursinus. The sequence goes on along the minus strand of NW_027397081.1, from coordinate 19,675,497 downwards.
AATAGAGCAAATGAACCAGGTCAATCAGTGAGTAATGTGTTAATGTACACAGATCAAAGGAAATGATTCATTCACCCATTTGCCAAGTATGGTTTGGTGCCTACGATGTACCAATAAAGCAAAACAGACAAAACTTCTGCCCCTATTGGATTTAAATTATAATAGGGGGAGACATACAGTAAGTAACATATACAGAAAAATTATATGGAAAATTTTCTCCATGACAAAAGTTATGGAGAAAAATAAAGCAAGAAAGGGGAATAAAAGGTTTGGGAGAGAGAGTTTCGATTTTAAATAAGTTGGTTAAGGAGCTGTGGGAAGAGTTAGAGAAGTAAGCCCTTGTGCTGTAGCAATTGGTCACTGAGAGCAGAGACCATCTGAGAACCTCTGCGGCTGGACCCCAAGGACCAGTGTAAGCACCAAGATGGGAGCTACATTTACCAGCATGCTGCATTAGAACTAAAACCAAAACAGCAGAAGGGCTATACTAATCCCATATTGCTAAGGAACTGGTAATTAAACACAGCCACATTAAAGCAATAAATATTGACTACATGTAAGAAAATTTATTCTTCAGGGGGCACCTGGGTGGCCTCAGTCAGTCAAATGTCTGTCTTCAGATAAGGTCATGATCTCAGGGTTCTGGGATCGAGCCCCATTTCCAGCTCCCTGCTCGGCAGAGAGCCTGCTTCTCCCTCTGCCCCTCCCCCTTCTAGTGCTCTCTCTCTCTCTCTCTCAAATAAATAAAATCTTCAAAAAAAAAAAAGAAAGAAAAATAACGTATTCTTCAGCACAACCATACCTGATTTATCCATGGTGTTGCTTTGATTTCTTTTGATGGATCCCTTTCATAACAAGTTTGAAGTTAAAGACAATTTTTTTTTAAAGGTTTTATTTGTTTATTTATTTAAGAGAGAGAGAGCATGAGTAGAGGGAGGAGCTGAGGGAGAGGGAAGGGGAAAGAATCTCAAGCAGACTCTGTGCTGAGCATGGAGCCCACTGCAGGTCTCCATCTCACGACCTTGAGATCATGACCTGAACTGAAACCAAGAGTCCAACACTTAATTGACTGCACCACCCAGGCACCCCAAGACTTTTTTTTTTTTTAAAAACATCTGAAATAAGGACCTAATGATTTTGTTGTTTAGGACACTGATTCTCAAATTCTGGTTCCCAAACCAGCAGCATTAGCATCATCAGGGAACATATTAGAAGTGTAAATTCCCAGACACCACCCCAGGCCTACTGTATCTGAAACACTGGAGGCAAGCCCAGTATTTTAACAAGCTTTCCAGGTGATACTGAAGATAGCCAACATCTGAGAATCATGGGCTCAGGGAGAGTCAGGCAGGTGTCCAGTTACCCAGACTCATATTATCATTGCTATTGCTCATGAAGAGCCTTGATTAAATATTGCCAGGAAACTTGCCTTAAAATGTACTTGATATCTAGGGACGCCTGGGTGGCTCAGTTGTTAAGCATCTGCCTTCAGCTCAGGTCATGATCCCAGAGTCCTGGGATCGAGTCCTGCATCGGGCTCCTTGCTCAGTGAGGAGCCTGCTTTTCCCTCTCCCTCTGCTGCTCCCCCTGCTTGTGCTCTCTCTCTGTGACAAATAAATAAATAAAAATATTTTTTAAAAAATGTACTTGATATCTAGATTTTTTAAAAATCATATAACATGGTTAATTTTTTTACAAATTTTTATTTAAATTCTAGTTAGTTAACATATAGTGTAATATTGGTTTCAGGAGTAGAATTTAGTGATTCAACACAGTACTATTAATATGATCATTATTATGATAATTATCATTATTCTTCTGGTGGGTACTTAATCATATCTGTTAATTTATTGGGATTGAATTAATTACAAAAATTAAATTTGTTCCTTTTGTGAAGTATTTTCCTGGAGTACTAGAAATAGCTACGTAAGTACTTTGCTTTTTTTTTTTTTAAGTACTTTGCTTTTGAGTCCTGGGCACCTGGCAATGAAATAAGGAGGACTCTCTCTCTTTTTTTTTTTTTTAAGATTTTATTTATTTTTTTGAGAGAGAGCGAGGGAGCACAAGTGGGGGGAGGGGCAGAGGGAGAAGCAGACTCTCCACTGAGGAGGGAGCCAGACAAAGGACTCGATCCCAGGACCCTGGCATCATGACCTGAGACGAAGGCAGACGCTTAACTGACTGAGCCACCCAGGTGCCCCCAGGAGGACTTTCAAAACAGAGTTCCCAGCAATTGTATTAAAGGCCAGATTTGCTGGTCCTTTTCTCAGCCACCTAAATTGCCTGTGATCTCATTATGTCTGTTTTTTTCTGCCTCTAAAAAAGAAAAGAAAAGCTTTAGTTTAATTGTATGGTTCATTACCATCGTGTACATGATGATCATTTCTCCTCAGAACTCATTTTTTAGTCAGGGATTTACTCACACGAGTTGTGTTTAGGATACTTACTGAATCAGTATATACAGCCCAGTCTCTGGATCTAGGTCTTCATTCTGACATCTGCAACCAGTATGATTTGGGGCCAATCACTTCATCTCTCTATACCTCAGTTTCCTTATCTATAAAATGAATTTCATAATAATTTTCATCCTGTAGTATTATTGTAAGAAAAACTTGAAAACACTTACATCACTGAATCAATATTAGCTATCCTCTTTAGGACCCTGTATAAAATTCAATGTGAGGTGATAAAGATAAAAAGAAACAGAACATGATCTCTACTCCTAAGTAATTCATATTTTTTGATTTTTATTGTTATGTTAATCACCATACATTACATCATTAGTTTTTGATGTAGTATTCCGATTTTTTGCGTATAACACCCAGTGCTCCATGCAGAACGTGCCCTCCTTAATGCCCATCACCAGACTAACCCATCCCCCCACCCCCTCCCTTCTAGAACCCTGTTAGTAATTCATATTTTAATTGGAGAAAAAATCACATGAAAGAAAATATCATGAATGATACCGTCTGAAAATAAAGGAATTAAAACTTCTGATTTGGGACATAGTGGAGTAACCTTGCTTAGGTTTTTGACTTTTTGCTTTTTTTTACCTTTTGACTTAAACAACTAGAAAATGCAAAAGTATATAAAGCAACAATTTTCAGGCATTGAGTAATAAGCAATGGAGGATTGTGATCACTGCAAGAAGGGAAACAAAGTAAGCCCTACAACTGCCCCAGTGTACCGTCTGAATGCAGTTTCTAGGCTGCAGCATGGTGGTCAAGCATTCAGCCAGAGGCTGGCAGGGTCTCTGAATTGAGCAGACCTCGGGGAGGTGGGTGACTTGGGTTTGTAGAGAAGAGGACCAGAGATGAGAGACATACACAAAAAGAAAACTCTGGAGATATGCAGAAGGATGCCCTCGAGACTTTGGCGGAGTATAGATCTAAGCATCCATTAAAAAAAAAAAAAAATTACCTGAAGGTGTGAAAGGATCCATGAGAAATAAATCGGCCAAATAATTTTTTGTGACCACGTAGGGATGGACACAGTTTTTGTTCCTAGCAGCCAGAGTGAAAATTGAAAATATGTGAGGCATAAGATAAAGTAATGGGGATAAATTAATCCAAAAGCAAAAGCAAACCTAGCTTTTCCTTCAAAGAGTTTCAAAACAAGATTTGAAAGAATTAACCTGGTCCACAAGTGCCTATGAAGAACAACGCCTAACACACCTTAAAAGAATTCAACCAATTTCATGCCTAGCAAAGTAAAATACACAGCCTCCAAACAAAAATGTGCAGGCATGGGGCGCCTGGGTGGCTGTGATGGTTAAGTGTCTGCCTTCAGCTCAGGTCAGGATCTCCAGGTCCTGGGATTAAGCCCCACATGAGGCTCCCAGCTCAGCAAGGAGTCTGCTTTTCCCTCTTCCTCTGCCTCTCCCCATGATTGTACTCTCTGTCTCTCTCTCTCTTAAATAAATAAATACATTTTTTTAAATGTGTAGGCATACAAAGCAGGATATGGTGATGCATAACCAGAAGGGGAGTCATCAACAGAAACAGACCCAGAAATGACAGGAATTACCAAAGAATATTTAAGCAGCAATTATAAAAACATTCCATGCACCTGAGAATGTAGAATGTAAAATGATTTAATGATGCAATCATTAAATGATTAAAATTAAATGATTAAAAGCATTTATCATGTAAGTATTCTCAAACGGTGGTCACCATCATAACCATCCCCTTTACCCTGCACTTTTACAAATCTTTGTTTGTATTATTTTGTGTTGTTAACAACCATTATTCTTAGACAGAGTTGGCCATGATGACACCATATTCTCGAGGTGTTCGACGAAGCTTTGTAGGAAACGTTTTTTGCCTGAAATGCAATAGGCATGAACTATAGACAAAATGCCCATAAAAAGGGGTTTCCACTAGTTCTTGTACCCTTTTTCTTGCATGCAGGATTACATGTAGGAGTTGGGACCCAATTTCCTCTTGACCTCACCACCAGTCTGTGAACACGAAGCAGGTCACAATAAAATTCCAGATGTCACCAGCGTTTGCCTTTCTCACCCAGACAGGTGCCATAGATTCTCACTCTCCTATTCGACTACATGTTGCTTGGAATCCCCAAGGGATGCTTCATGTGTAGTTATGTATGAACTGTCACTTAATATTATCAGACTCTGGCTGCCCTTTGCTGATTTAGACCATCTTTGAAGGAGCTTGAAAGCACAGATTTCTCATTGTCACCGCAGACTACTCCCTCTGAAAGAAAGTGGATGTTAAGTGACAAAGAAACTTTCAAAGTCTTTCAGTGATCCTAGAATAGCAGACCACTGAGATGGTAGATACGCTGCTCTGTGTTCTGACATATCTGCTATAGTTAGGGACACTAAGCCACATCCCCAGCAGGAGTGAGGAGAATCCCCATTACCCTACTTCACCACCTGGGTGCAGAGATAAGATGGAATATGCCCTATATCTCAAAAGGCCCTTCACTCTCTGCATACGGCCCCTGTTTATAAGGTTTAAAAATGAATCCACATGGCTTGGGTAAATAATATGAAACAGATGCCATGTCATCTTCCCCACCCTGGTGCTACCCATATGCGCCCACCATCTTCAGCCAAAATTCTCATATAAATTGACTCGGAATTTCTTTACCCACCAGTGTGTCACATATTCTTAGCCTCCATCTGGGACCCCTGAGGCACGTAAGTCAGACAGAATTCAAACATAGTGTATTTGAATATCTGAGATGACTTTGTAAGAACGCTCACATCCCTTCCAATTCATGCATTACTCATCCTCTGAGTGAACTGAAGAAACAACTAGAGCAGTGTTGTACATGCCTGGTACTGCCCAACATAAAACAGAAACACAGAGTAAGATATTAACATTCTTGGAGATGAAGTGCTCAAGAATGCCTTAGAAGTTTGAAAGTGATTAACATGTATTAGAAAAATTCTCTAGATACCGTTGTATTTATAAATTTAACCCCTAGATTTTTTTAAATATTTTATTGATTTATTTGACAGAGAGAGAGAGAACACAAGCAGGGGGAGCAGCAAGGAGAGAGAGAGAGGGAGAAGCAGGCTCCCCAACGAGCAGGGAGCCCGAGGCGCGCTTTATCGCAGGACTCTGGAATCATGACCTGAGCCAAAGGCAGACGCTTAACTGACTGAGACACCCAAGCATCCCTAATCCCTAGTCTTTAACATAATCAAACGGAAAAAAAAAAGATTCAATAATAAACCCATCTTAGTGGCAAACTGATAATTCACGAAAATCCATTCTCTTAACTTGAATTTAAACAAAAAAAAAGAAAAAGGAAATCCATTCTCTTAATTTAGTAATTTATCAGATATAGACCTTACTGATAGAAATTTTATGCTCTGCCTTTTAAATACCTAATCATGGGATGCCTGGGTGTTTCAGTTGGTTAAGCGTCTGCCTTTGGCTCAGGTCACGATCTCAGGGACCTGGAATCGAGTCCCACAGCGGGCTTTTTGCTCAGCGGGAGCCTGCATCTGCCTCTGCCTGCCACTTCCCCTGCTTGTGCTCTCTCCCTCCCTTTCTCTGACAAGTAAGTAAAAATCTTTAATAAATAAATAACAAATACCTAATCACATTTTTGTTTGTTTTTATAGTTAAATACCATAAGGAAATTCTTGATCTTCTTGGGGGTTAAATTTGAAAATTAAGTTTCATTAGTAATGCACTCCAACCACAAGGGGGAGTGCAAGACACACAGCACCTGTCTCTCTCTCTCTCTCTCTCTCTCACACACACACACACACACACACACACACACACACACACACACACACACACACGGCAATTTACCTCCTCCTGTAACAGGAGTAATTAACACAGAATTGCACTATTCTGGGGGATCACTGCTCACATTGTACTCTATGACATTTCAAATTCAGGATCTATTAAAGCCTGAGTGTTTTGGTGCTTTAGATGTGGTAAGTGAATCAAGTTAAAATGTTTAAGAATCCTTGGAATCCCTTTTTCAAATATACATGGCTAAAGTATATATGTATCCTGCAGTCAGACAGACCGGGGGTCTCCTACTGCTGAAGACAAGTTGCCCTTCCCCTATTATAATTCCCACATTAAGCTATTATTGGTACAAGGCAGAGGGGCATGATGCCTTAACTGAAGGCCTGTGGCTCTAGGTCTTACAAATTCTTCTTTCCCCTGGTGTGCTTTCCCTTGGATCCTTTCCATGCTGCTTTTTTCTCTAATCTTTAATGTTTTGAAATATTTACTTTTTATAAACAAAGTATTTCTCTCTGAAAACTCATATCCAAAAAGTAATTTGATAAAAAATGTAAAATAAATTATGCCCTGTCCATTCAAATAACTTCTATGATCTAAATATTGAAAATTAACATCAATAAAATGAATATTTTTATATATACATGCATGTATCTTAGTAAGTTTTTCCAAGAATGCATCTTTTTCAGTTCAGTGTTACTTTCTAAACATTTCAACAGGGGTGCCCAGGTGGCTCAGCTGGTTAACCACTCTTGATTTCAGCTCAGGTCATTCTGAGATGGAGCCCCAGGTCCAGCATGGCACTCAGCAGGTAGTCCGCTTGAGATTTTCCCTCTCCCTCTGCCCCTCCCATTTGCATGCACACAAGCTATAAAAAAAATAAGCACTTCAACAAAAAAATCTACAATTTTTTTCAAGTCACGTTTTTTTCTCCTCAAAGCTTCCCTTTGTTATTTATCCACCCCATGCTTTTTTCTTTTTTTTAAGATTTTATTTATTCATTTGAGAGAGAGAGAATGAGAGATAGAGAGCACAAGAGGGAAGAGGGTCAGAGGGAGAAGCACACTCCCCGCCGAGCAGGGAGCCCGATGCGGGACTCGATCCTGGGACTCCAGGATCATGACCTGAGCCGAAGGCAGTCGCTTAACCAACTGAGCCACCCCGGCGCCCCCCATGCTTTTTTCTTAATTAAAAAGTATACATATATGCTTAATTAAAAAGCAATACAGTTGCTTTCGTCATGGGCTAATAGGGACTATAACGAAATTTAGTGGAATTCCCTTTGTTTCTATAACCAGTTTGATTTTATACTGTTTGAAAAACCTTTAGATTTTGGTTGCATTTTGTTCGAAATAAACCAGCAATATTCAACCAAACTTTTTTAACAAATGGAGTGCCAAATAGTTTCATGTTTTAGGGCGTTAGAAAATAGCAATTATTGAAAATGGAGCTTGCAAACCTTAAGACATCAAAATGTTTATGTACTAAAGCAAGGGAAGAACTAAGCAAACTAGAAAATTGAAACTCCAGTTGATGGGGTTTTGGGATATAGGTGAGGTTCAATGGGGAGGAGTCTGGAGCTGATGACTAAGAAAGAATTCTTGAGACGTCTTTGGTGCAAAATGGTGGTTTATTAAAGCATGGGGTCAGGACCCGTGGGCAGAAAGAGCTGCTGCCCCGGGGTTGTGAGCAGTGACTGACTATATACTATGGGGTTGGGGGGGTAAGGGAAAAGGGAGGTTTCCAAAAAAACTTTCTTTGCTAAAGAAGACTCGGGATACCGGAGGCCTTGCCATTGTCAAGTTAAGGTTGTTTACCCCTCTAGTAAGGCATTACACATGAAGATAGTTGGGAACTTCCCGGAGGAACATAACACTCTGCCCACTTCAAGTATCTGTTGATGGGCTGCAAGTTATAAAGTCTTTAACTGTATCTACATTTCCTTCTGGAAGCTAGGTTATTGGTGATAGTATCGAATGCTTTGTTCTTATAGATTGCTAGGACATTTGTAAACTGAGGGAGACTCTCTAAGTTAGTTTTTCCTTTAGGGCAGCCAGAAGTGCCTGAGGAATGTCATATATATATCCCATGGGGGGGTGAGTTGTGGGGTGTCAGCTTCTGCTTTGTCCTCAGCTTGCCTTCTGTTCCCTCATCATTCCCCCCTGAACAATTTGACTCTTAAATCTTTAAGGCTGTTGAAGGTGGAAGGTCTCATCCTCTGTAATGTCTTCCTGCTGAACAGGGGCGTAGAGATGTCCCTACCTATGGGTCAATATTGGTCAGTTGGGGAATGTATAGGGGAGTTACAAAAGGCGGAGGCAGCTGAATCCAACGTGGTCAACATCGATGAACCTCCTTGAGTGGAAAGGATCATCTGTTAGCTGGAAGTTATGGCAGTGAAGAAGTCTTGACACTAGGCAGGGAGACACCAGAAATAAAATAAGGTTAATATTATAATGAGAAAGAGAAATCTGAATAAAAGATCACTGATAGTTGACTTTTGATAATTTTCTTCCAGTCCAGGAGTTTAAAGCAATCACTAAAGGAAAGAGATCATTCAAAGCACCAATTTGAGTATTCACGTCAGGTAGAAACCCAGAAGTCTTTTGTGGCAATCTGGACTGTACATAGCATTCTGTCTTTATAATGGCACAAGTTCCACATGGTGCAGCACTTAAAACATCTAATGCCATTCTATTTTGTAGAACTGCTTTCTGCATTTGAGTCATCTCACTATTTAGTAGAGAAATACTGTTTTGGGTTTCATTTAGGGCTTTTGAGCATGTACTTAAAGAGTTTTCAGGTGTCAAACAACATTCTCCAGTCTCAAAGAGGTACCAAGGATGGATGCTAGGTGGTTATACCAATGAGACACAGAACATACCCACCGTGGTTTTATAAATTTCAAGGGTTAGCTGGGTTGGTAAAGGTTTTAATAATGCATCTGTGCATCCAGGCAAAACCCAGAGTACAGTGGCCTATCCAGCCTGGGGGAAGCCATGGCCACAGGTTATAGAGCTGCATAGCCATTGGGTCCCAGCCAGGAGCCAACCATCTAATACTGGGCCTCCCTGAACTGCAGTCAGGATTTCAAGGGCTACTCGATTTTGGAGGGCCGTTTTTTTTTTTTTAACATGCAATAATTTCAGGCCCATATTTGATTGGGGAGTTATGGCTTGATAATAATCCCCTTTTCTTTAAATTACTCCAAGGGCATGTAAGACTAGAAAGGCATATTTGAAGTCAGTATAAATATTTTTAAGGCTTTTGCCAATAGCAAAGCATAGGTGGGTGTTATTAATTCTGCTTTGGGGCAGGCGTGTTTGCTGACAGGGCTCTGGCCTCAACAGTCTTGAGTTAGACTGACTATAGCATACCCAGCTTTTCTTACTCCTTTTTCCATGAAACTATTGGCATCAGTAAACCAGTTGTCATTCGCAATTTTAATAGGGGCATCTTAAGTCTGGTCAACTCAATAACCTCTGAACAGTTATGAAGTACAATGGTCAGGTCCAGGCATAAGGGTAGCTGGGTTTAAAGTTTGACAGGTTTTAAGTGTTATCTCAGGCATATCTATAAGCATTGCCTGGCGTTTAATAAGTCGGCCTCCCATCATCTATTGGTGGCCTTTGGTCTCTAAGACATTTTGAACCGGATATGGAAGTCATTCCAGTCAGGGACTGTCCCAAAGTGAGCTTGGAGGCTCCTTTTACCAGGAGCACTGTTGTATGCTTAGCTAAAATTGTGCATCCATAGCAGTGGCTTCTAGGGTAAATATAACTATGAGATGAAACCATTAAGAAGCCCTTTTTTTTAAGATTTTATTTATTTATTTGACAGAGAGAGAGAGAGGGAACACAAGCAGGGGGAGTGGGAGAGGGAGAAGAAGCAGGCTTCCCGCTGAGCAGGGAGCCCGATGCGGGGCTCCATCCCAGGACTCTGGGATCATGACCTGAGCAGAAGGCAGACGCTTAACGACTGAGCCACCCAGGCGCCCCAAGAAGCCCCTTTTGTTTGCGGTAAAGCATTAATATCTTAATTACAAGGAATCACTGGCAAGTGGGAGAAGACTTGTCAAGAGAGAAGGGCATCCCCAGGTACAATATCCAATCCAATCATAAAGAAAGTGGGGTTCTCCATTATCTCCACAAGTCCATAGTTAACCCTATGGAGTGGGATATGCTCTGGCTTTTAGGGAATGATTTCATCATCCCGGCCACATAGAATTGGTCAAGGTGCTAGAAGAGTTATACAATTGTTGGTGAATCGATCTCATTTTCCAGTTATTCAAATAATCATACGCCCATGGGATCCTGTTATTATCCCCCAGAATAAAAAGCACAAAGACTGTCTATGAGCTATTGTGGCAATTTCTCTGAAATTGACCTCAAGTTGTCTAGCTTAAGCAAACGTTTAACGATAACCAAAACTAGGATTTAACACCTGCAAAAGTGGGTTATTGAAACACAATTTTTCCCCTCCCTAACCCTCATTTCTGGAGATAGCCAAATCAGGATTAATTTGAAAAAACAAATCAACTTTTAAACAAAGTAATGCATTAATTAATTTATTAATTAACTAATTATTTGTTATTATTTAATTGTTATTAATTAACTAATTGATTACTTTGAAAAAACAAATTAACTTGGCCTAATCATTTACATAAGCTCAGCAAGAATAGTGATTGATCATATAGATCTTTTTAGAATCTGCTTTGCTGGAACATTTATAAGGAATCTTTAGATTGAATGTTTCGAAGCCTCTCCAGGCCAGAAGCCAAGCCAAGTACCTGCCATCAGACATGCCTGCAATACCTGTAGATTTGGGCCAATTCCTCTTCATGGAGATGCCCAAAGAATCCTGAGGTTCCTGCACCTGCCAGGAAGTGATATTCTTTACTCACCTGGTGAGGCTGCTGGGAACTCTAAGCAAGGTATCAGGCCAACAGTTCCAAGGGGCTTTATGGCTCCAGGTTTCATAAAGTCAACCTCAGTTCCTTAAAGCTGTTTGGTCATCTGAGTCTATGCATGTCTCTCTCAAATATGACATTCCAGTCAAAGCCTTGGTAAAATAACCAATGTTTCCAATGGTGTCCTGTTACAAGAGGAACAGATTCTTATTGAACTTATGCAAATGACTATGATTGCCATGGAAGAAATACTTACAGAGACCTTTTGAATGAGAGGATTCAGGTAGAGAGAAAAGTTAAATGCTTCAGTTTGTTTAGAGTATTTTATCACATTTCTGTAAGTCATTGATATCTTTTTTTTAAATCACAGCTCTCAACACACATGTGCTTTTTTTTTAAAAGATTTTATTCATTTATTTGACAGAGAGACACACAGCGCGAGGGGGAACACAAGCAGGGGAGTGGGAGAGGGAGAAGCAGGCTTCCCGCTGAGGGAGTCCGATGCGGGGCTCGATCCCAGGACCCTGGGATCGTGACCTGAGCCGAAGGCAGATGCTGAACGACTGAGCCACCCAGGCGCCCCAGTCATTGATATCTTAAGAGAAAGTCTCCTTAGTCTGGAAGAGTAAACATTAGAAAAAGAGGAATGTTTCGGGCGCCTGGGTGGCTCAGATGGTTAAGCGTCTGCCTTCGGCTCAGGTCATGATCCCAGGGTCCTGGGATCGAGTCCCGCATCGGGCTCCCTGCTCTTTGGGAGCCTGCTTCTCCCTCTGCTCTCTCTCTCTCCCTCTCTCTCTCTCTCCTCTGTCTCTCATGAATAAATAAATAAAATCTTTAAAAAAAAAAATAGAAAAAGAGGAATGTTTCAAGCAAGAGTCACAAAACTCTCATCATCTTTTTTAGTTCATTTAGTCCCATGTTACTATTTCTTAGTTTGAGTGCAGCTTTAGTTAGTTCTGGAAATTTTTACCCATCTCAGTTTTAGGATTTTTAAAGATATTGAATACCTGTATTTGTCCCAAAAGTCCTTTTTATGAATCTCCTTGAAGATGAAACTCATTTTGCATGAGAATAAGAACAATTATAAATGACAAAAACTCACAATGGATATGGTTAAAGATCTGATGATGAGAGTTTACAATATAGCTGGCAAAGAAATCGGGTTATTTCTGTGACACATAACACTTCAATAGCCAGAATATCAAGTGATGATGACCTTATATAAAAAACATTAAAACTTTAGGAATTGCATATAACCTCTAGAATAGTTATAGCATTTATCCAAATGCAACCTAAAGCTTATCATTTGTTTAACAGTACTTCCGGAGTGACGCAGCATACCAAATAAAAGGCCTAATGAGTTAGAGACTTCAATTATAATTTAAATCTTGGGAAGTTTATTAAAACTTCAGAAAGTTATAGCACATGCCTGAATAGGACTTCAGATCATTACAAAACAATTACTTTTATTTAACCAAGGTGACAATAAGATTTGAAAGGCAAATATGTAGGCTTCTATAGTTGTTAGCAAAACTTAACTCCTCTAAAATTTTAACCCAGTGATCGAAGACCTGATAATTACAAAACATAGAAACTGGTTTTCTGGACAGACGAGAAAAAAACCTTTGTTTACATTTTCTTATCCAAAGATGAACAATTCAAGAAACCTTGTCTTCTGAACAGAGAGAATTTCAATCTTATACCAGTGTACCTTTAAAATCCATTCATTTCAATCTTAGTCTGTCCTGACCACACCTAAAATTCCTTTCCAAAGATTTCCCATCAATCTTAATTACATTTAGCAGAATTCTGCACTCTTAGTCTCCAGTGAAAACTAAGTAGTAACCAATTGTGAACTGTTATACCAGAAATCTTTAGATGGCAAATTTGTCAATCAGTTAAACACAAAACATGCTTACCAACAGACTTAAATATCCTTAGTTTTTTGCAATAGGAAGTCAAAACCACAAACCTACAACCAGTAATTAATGATTTAGCACTTTATCCTATTTGGAAAAGACCTAGATGTTCAATAAATTTAATTCCATTTATCATCCAAACAACTTTTTTATACAGTTTCAGGTTACCAAAGACTTTGAAAGCAAAATACCCATAAAAACTTTGAGACAATGAAACATTCTAGTTGTCTTTTTGCTAACAAATTGCAACAGAGAAAACAGGAATTTGTTTGACCTTCAGTAAACCTCAAGAGTAAGTTTAAAGTTATCAGCACTAAACGTCAAAGGCATGTCTATCTTAATCAAACCAACAAAATTAGTTTACATACTGAATTATGTTCCACCTGGATCCTCCCCAATTGTCAATTTTTTTTATCTGAGACACTGGTGGGGAAATCTGGAGTAGGTGGTGTTAGGTCCAGGAGGTGCTCTTCTTGCTCCTTGACAGTGAAGGGAGAAGCCATGGACTCCTCCAGAGTCTGTGGACTCAGCCAGACACTGAAGATGGTACAGAAGCCAATTCTGCAGGCAGCACCCAAGGTGATGCAGGAAACAGGAGAAGGGGGAGGAGGAGACAGAAGAGGCAAAGTGCTGCCAGAAGGCAGAGAAAGGGTTCCCAGGTTTAGGGCTCATCAGCTCCAACAGGAGCGGACCCCATGTTTTCCCACCAACAAGGGGGGAACAGGCAGTTCATGTCGGGCCAGAGAAGACAGGGAATTTCCCCGAAACAAAGGGAGTTTTGGGACTCCCTGCTTGGGAATATTCTTTAAAGTCCCCATCCCGAGGGAGACTAACCACAGTTGGCTCCAGTTACAGCCATTAACCCCGGAAATGAGTGAGGGAGAAGCCCCCACATCTGTTAGGAGGAACAGAGAGAGTCAGCGTCCCCTTTGCTAGGGAGGGCCTGTGTTACCTCCAGCAACCTTGGTTTATTCAGAGGAGGCTTATTCAGATAACTATCATCTATTATGTCATGAGGGGGTTTACTAGCAGACACATTTGGGCAATCACATTCTGCAAGAGGCCCTTAGGTCGGGGTCCTGGTGTAGAGCAATGAAGGCCCAGGTACGAGCTATGAAGGTACCCCAGGTCCATTTGCCCTTTTCCGGCTGAAGACATCTAACTTGATAAATCCCACTGAAGCCCTGCAGTGTTACAGGAGATGAGAATTTCCCTCAATTTTGCAATCCGAATTGTTTCCAATGGGTTAAAAGGCATCCCAAGGGAGAATCCTTGGGAACTGAAGCAGCTCCCACCCTCTTTAACATGGGACGGGAGCTTCTTCAGTGGGTACTAGAGAGGGTCCATTACCAAAGAAAATCCCCTCCCGACTCCCACCCAGGTGGTGTCCCACGCGCAGGATGTCAGAGGTTCCTGGTGTCAAAGCGATCCAAGGTGTCCGTAACAAAATCGCTGTGATCACCGCCGCCGTTGAAGGACCCTGTAGGAGGGAGGCCTGCCCTCCCCCGCCCCCCCCTTCCCCATCACATTCTAGACTATAATGGGTGCCGGTGAATGGACCAAAATACCTTGCCTTGAAGAACCTGCCATTTTGGGGCTCCTGGGTGGCTCAGTTGGTTAAGCGACTGCCTTTGGCTCAGGTCATGATCCTGGAGTCCCAGGATCGAGTCCCGCATTGGGCTCCCTGCTCAGCAGGGAGTCTGCTTCTCCCTCGGACCCTCCCCCCTCTCATGCTCTCTCTAATTCTCTCTCTCAAATAAATAAATAAAATCTTAAAAAAGAAAAGAACCTGCCATTTTAAACCCATGGAGAACACTAGAAAACTTTTACAAGGGTGAAATTATCCAATTTTGTACCTTAAGTAGTTAGAGGACATTGACGGAAAACAGTAAAGATAGAAATCCAACATGATCTAAGCAACATTCCAACACATGTGGTCTTCACAGCCAACTTCCCTAGAAAACGGTCCCCGGTTGGGTTTTAATTCAATCAGGGACTGGTTTCAGTCGGCTCCCAGTGGAGGTCCCGAGGCCAGAAGCGGCTAGACCAGGGATGTGAAGGGGATCACATTAGATCAATCAGGAGGAAACCTCACATGGGCGTCTTAAGATTGGCAGCCGTCCTGGTGACTTAGGTGGCTGTCCTGGGCCCAAGACAGATGACTTGGTACAAGGACAGCAGTAAAGAGAGGGCATCCAGTTTCTGGGTCTTATTACCATCCTGGCCGGGGTACTAACTTCCAGCCAAAAGGCAGACTTTCTCCTCCCCACAGAGTAGCCACGGGCTGGAGGATTTGAGCCTGACCAATTGACATGCAAGTGTTCCAATAAGACTGTACTCCTTGGGGCGCCTGGGTGGCTCAGTCGTTAAGCGTCTGCCTTCTGCTCAGGTCATGATCCCGGGGTCCTGGGATCGATACCCGCATCGGGCTCCCCGCTCAGCGGGAAGCCTGCTTCTCCCTCCCCCACTCCCCCTGCTTGTGTTCCCTCTCTGGCTGCGTCTCTCTGTCAAATAAATAAATAAAATCTTTAAAAAATCCTTGAAGGGCCCCAGAAATAAGAGTAAAGGAAGAGGAGAGAAAGTACTCACCAATTTTCCGCGGAAGCCGAGTCCAGACGTAAGACTCAAAGCCCCACGTTTGGGTGCCATATGATGGGGTTTTGGGATACAGGCGAAGTTCAATGGGGTGGAGTCCGGAGCCGACGACCAAGGAAGAATTCTTGAGATGTCTTTGGTGCAAAATGGTGGTTTATTAAAGCACGGAGGCAGGACCCGTGGGCAGAAAGAGCTGCTGCCCCGGGGTTGTGAGGGGTGGCTGACTATATACTACGGGGTTAGGGGGGCGGGTAAAGGAAAAGGGAGGTTTCCGAAAGAACGTTCACATGCTAAAGAAGACTCACAGGATACCGGAGGCCTTGCCACTGTCAACTTAAGGTTGTTTTTCCCTCGAGTAAAGCATTAACATGAAGATAGTTGGGAACTTCCTGGAGGAACATAGCACTCTGCCCACTTCAAGTATCTGTCGATGGGCTGCAACTTATAAAGACATTTAATTGTATCCACATTTCCTTCTGGAAGCTAGATTATTGATAGAAATGCTTTGTTCTTGTAGATTGCTAAGACATTTGTAAACTGAGGGAGACTCTATAAGTTAAGTTTTTCCTTTAGGGCAGCCAGAAGTGCCTGAAGAATGTCACATAAGTATCCCATGGGGGTGGGGCGGGTTGTGGGGTGTCAGCTTCTGCTTTGTCCTCAGCTTGCCTTCTGTTCCCTCATCACAATGGTGTACAATACTGAATTTTAAAATTCTTTTAATTGTTTAGGGTAATATTAGTGTGTTTTTAGGGAACACATTTCTAGAATTAAAACTATGTAGTCTTGGAAAATATGAACACTTTTAAAATTTAAATTGCCCTCCACAAACTTTATATTAATTTTTACTGCCAAATGCTGTTTATAGAAACTACTTCTGACTTAAAAAGTATTCCTGAAAGAGTACATTAGACCCATTAAGATATAATCTCAGAAAACAAAGGTAGACTGATAGATAATAATGTTAGTGGATAATTAATATTAAGTTGTGTCATGATTACATTACTTTAAGAGTAATTTTTTATTATTATTGTAGCAAGAACACTTCACATGAGATCTATCTCCTTAACAAAATTTTAAGTGTACAATACAGGATTGTAATCTATAAGCACAACTTTGTATGGCAGATCTCTAGGAGTTATTTTTCTTACATAACTCAAACTTTAGACCTTTGAACATCAACTGTGCTCAGCCCCTTTCAACCACCATTCTACTCTCTATTAATTTGACTACTTTTGATTTCTCATATAACTGGAATCATGCGGTATTTGTCCTTCTGCAACTGGCTTATTTCATAATGGACTTCAAGTCCATCCATGTTGTCACATATAACAGAATTTCCTTTATTTTTAAGGCTTAATAACATTCCACTGAATGTACACAGCACCTTTTTCTTTATCCACTCATCCATCAGTGGACATTTGAGTTATTCCCATATCGTGGCAATTGTGAATGTGCTACAATGAACAGGAGAGTTTAGGGGAGGAAAATGTTCTCTTCTCCTATTCCAAGTTTTTTGCCCGGCCTAATAATTAAATTGGTATAAGACAGATTAACAGAAGAAAACCAAATTTAATTCCATACGGACTGAAGCCGCACAAAGAGAGGCTCTCTGATAATCAGGCAAATGAGGCTTGCATGCCACCCTGAGTTAAAAAAGAAGGGGTTTCAAGGTCTGTGACTTCACGGGGAAGGAAGACAATTCACAGGGAAATG
Source organism: Callorhinus ursinus (assembly GCF_003265705.2). Taxonomy (NCBI): domain Eukaryota; kingdom Metazoa; phylum Chordata; class Mammalia; order Carnivora; family Otariidae; genus Callorhinus; species Callorhinus ursinus. The sequence goes on along the minus strand of NW_027397081.1, from coordinate 19,658,122 downwards.
GGAAGAGCAAATGTTTGGTAAACAAATGTTTGTCATGCCAGGTGGAGAAGTTTTCTTATGTTAAAAAAAAAAATAGAAAGTTATCTTTGGTGATAGCTCTCTTCCTGGTACAGGCTACCTATCTAAATTATTTTAGGCAATTAAAGAGGAGGTAAAAAGTTCTTCTTGAGTCTATTGGACCTTGATTGTCTTCAGCTAAAAATAATCAGCATGCCAAAGTGGCACATTCTTGGGTGCTTGCTCTAAACCCCATCAGAGGGCAGCAATCCTGATTCAAGATTCTGGTTTCAAATATTATGGCTATAGACCCAGAAGTGGGATCCCTGGACCATATAACAGTTCTATTTTTAATTTTTTGAGGGACTTCCATACAGTTTTCCAGAGTGGCTGCACCATTTTACACCCCATCAGTGGTGTCCCCACGTTCCAACCTCTTCACATTCTTGCCAACAGTTTCTGACTTTTGTTTTCTTATAATACCCATTCTAACAGGTGTGAGGTCATATCTCATTATGGTTTTGATTTGCATTTCCCTGATAGTAATGGTGAGCATCTTTTCATATACTTATTAGCCATTTTCATGTTGTCTTTGGAGAAATGTTTATTCAGTTCTTTTGTCCACTTTGATCAGTTACTTGGGGGCTTTTTTGCTACTGAAATGTAGGAGTTCCTTATATATTTTGGATATAATCTCTTATTAGATATATGGTTTGCAAATTTCTCTCCCATTCTGTTTACTGCCTTTTCACTCTGCTGGAAGTGAAGGAAAGGAACTTTTTTTTTCTTTTGCTGTGCAGAAGCTTCTCAGTTTGATGCAGTTCCACTCGTTTATTTTTGTCTTTGTTTTCTATGCTTTTGGTGTCATGGTCAAGAAATCATTGCCAGCCCCATGTCATGAAGTGTATCCTCATGTTTTCCACCAGCAGCTTTACAGTTTCAGGTCTTATGTTTAAATCTTTAATTCATTTTGAGATGATTTTTGTGTATGGTGTGAATCCAATTTCATTCTTTTGCATGTGGATATCCAGTTTTCCCAGCATCATTTGCTAAAAAGACTATCCTTTCCCCATTCTGCATTAGTGGCTCCCTTATCAAATGTCAGTTGAGTATATATGCAGGGTCTATTTATGGGCTTTCTATTTTGTTTGTTAAAAAGAAAAACCACAGGCCCCAAATGGAGTCCCGTAGGCCACATCACCAAACTAGGGCTTAATATCTCACCTAACTGCAATTTCAACCTCCTCCAGAAATGTAGTCTTAACTGATCAGTCAGGAATTTTCTGGTCAGCACCAAAGAGGTAATCAGTGACATGGGCCTCTCCATTCCCAAAAGGAAGATGAGGTAATCTGCATGATAAGATCCACTACTCCTGGGCGCCTGGGTGGCTCAGTTGGTTAAGCGACTGCCTTCGGCTCAGGTCATGATCCCGGAGTCCCGGGATCGAATCCCGCATCAGGCTCCCTGCTCAGCAGGGAGTCTGCTTCTCCCTCTGACCCTCCCCGCTCTCATGCTCTCTCTCTCAAATAAATAAATAAAATCTTTAAAAAAAAAAAAAAAAGATCCACTACTCCTTCCCTTAAGGGAAAGTGAACTTGCCTGAAACAATCCTTTCTTTTCCCTTTGCTAATTATCCCACCCTGTTTCTGTCTATAAAATCCTTCCATTCTGTACAGCTCCTTGGAGTTTTTTTCTGATTGCTAGATGTGATGCTGCCTGATACACGAATCACTTGATAAAGCCAATTAAATATTCAAACTTACCAGTATAAGTTTGTTTTTTAACATGTTCCATTGGTCTATATGTCTGTTTTTATGCCAATGCCATACTGTTTTGATTACTGTGGCTTTGTAATGCATTTTGAAATCAAGAAATGTGAAGCTTCCAGCTTTGTTCTTTCTCAAGATTGCTTAGCTATCCTGGGGTCTTTTGTGGTTCCATATTAATTTTAGGATTTTTTTTTCTACTTCCTTAAAAAAAATACCATTAAGACTTTGATAGGGATTACACTGAATCTATAGATCACTATGGGTAGGATGGACACTTCAACAATATTGTCTTCCAATCCATGAACATAAATGTCTTTCCATTTATTTGTGTCTTCTTTAATTTCTTTCATCAGTGATTTATAGTTTTCAGTGCACAAGTCTCTCTTCTCCTTGATTAAGTTTATTACTTATTTAATTTTTTGGATAGTTTATTGTTAATGAATAGAAATGCAACTGATTTTTGTTTGTTGGTTCCCATCTCTGCTTCTTTATGCCAACAAAGTAGGAAGATATCAAGGACCAATATTAGAGTGTGACCCTGAGGTGTGAACGGAAGCTACTTTTATTTTTTATTTTTTTTTTAAGATTTTATTTATTTATTTGAGAGAGAGAGAGTATGAGCCAGTGGAGGGAGGGGGGGAGGAGCAGAGGGAGAGGGAGAAGCAGACTCCCCACTGTGCAGGGAGCATGATATGGGGCTCCATCCCAGGATCCCAGGATCATGACCTGAGCTGAAGACAGACGCTTAACCGACTGAGCCATCCAGGTGCCCCAACAAAGAATAATTTTTTAAGAAAGTGAGAAACAGAAGTCTTCTATATCAAGTGTGACAAGGAGGTCATGAATGAGCCAATTCTATAAATTTATAAAGGTATTCTCATTTCCACAAACACTATTTTTTTTAAAGATTTTATTTATTTATTTGAGAGGGAGAGCACATGAGAGGGGAAGGTCAGAGGGAGAAGCAGACTCCCTGCTGAGCAGGGAGCCGGATGCGGGACTCGATCCAGGGACTCCAGGATCATGACCTGAGCCAAAGGCAGTCGCTCAACCAAATGGGCCACCCAGGCGCCCTTTCCACAAATATTATGAAGGCATTAGAGACCTAAACTTGCAATTTGGGCCCGGCGCACATAGCATATTGGTAGAAAGCCCAAGTGCACTCTCTGTTCTTCATGCATGAAAACATACTGCAAATACACAATGCCAGAAGGTCACTGGCAGGAGGAAGACACAGCTGTCTCCTACATACGGACCAACACAGGACTGAGAAATAAGAACAGCTGAGAGGAACAGCTGAGGCTTATGACAAACGGGCACAGATTAGAGAAGTGAAAACCTGACCAGGGATAAACTCTGTGAAACCTGGAAATGACAGACTACACTGTGGTTTAGAAATTACCCTTCAATGAGAATCAGATATTCTGGGTTCCAGTCATGGTCCAGCCACAAACTAGGTCAGTAGCTTCATGGAAGTCACTGAATTTCTGACGTGCTTCAATGATAAAAGATGTGGTTGTGTCTTACAGGATATCAGGCCTTCATCCAAATCTATGACAGTGCTTCTTAAACTTTAATATGCATACAAATTACCTGAAGATCTTGTGAAAAAATGTAGATTCTAATTTACTACAACTGAAGTGGAGCTCAATCTTTTGCATCTCCAATAAGTTCCCATGAGACTCAAAGCTATTTCTTTGCATATCATGCTCTGTGTAGGAAGGCACTAGAATTTGCTGGTTCAATATTCCTACGCAGGATCAATCAATGAGGGAACACTAAGTGTCTAATTGGCCTTTTCAAATGAAGAGATGAAGAAGGAAAGTAAGTAGAAGAGAGATTAGGCCAGGAAATTTGACAAGGACCAATACCCAACCCCAAACCATTAAGAACTGAAACCAGGGCTTACCATGCGAGTAGTTGCTCAATAGTGGTGTCAAATATCAAAAGATAAGAGCGTTGCTAAGAACTCTTGAGTCAGTAAGGAACAGCAGCCCTAGGGGAATTTCATTTGTCAGGTGGGTTATGCTGCTAACGGTTAAAAAATACTTATAAAACTATTCTCCCAATTGGTCATCTGTATATTAAATTTTCTATTAAAGTCTTAGTTTTGAGAGAACTCAGATTTATCAATTCTGTGAGTTATAATTTATGATTTTGAACTTTAGTTTCATCCAAAAAAAGCACTCACCCCAGATTACAAAATCATTGTCCTACATTTTCTTCTTCACAGTTTTGTTTTGTTTGGTTTTAGAGAGTGCGGGCAAGAGCGGGGTGGTGGGGGAGGGGCAGAGGGAGAAAGAGAATCTTAGGTAATCTCCACACCCAGCACCGAGCCTGACTCAGGGCTCCATCTCACCACCCTGAGATTGGGACCTGAGTCAGATGCCCAACCAACTGAGGCACCCCTCTTCTCTACAGTTTGTTTTATTTTTTTCACATTAAGGACTTTAATCTGTCTGGAATCTTCCTTTTCATGAAATGTTTTATACAGAACAGTTTCAAGTCTCTTCTGTTTGTCACCCTACAAGCTTTCTCAATTAGAGATTTTTTTTCCCCTAATTCTGGGAAATGTCTCTATTATTTCCTCAAATATGACCTCTCTGTTTTTCTTTCCTACTGAAACTCCTGTTATCTCTTAGCTTTAAAAAAACAAAAAGTTCTATCTTGTCCTTCTTTCCTGTTGCCTTCTAGAGTCCTCAATGTGACCTTCCAACTCATTGATGGTTCTTCAGTTTTATCTGTGCCACAATTTATTGTGTTTTTTATTATATTTTACATACTAACATCTATTTGGTTCTTGTTTGTGACTTCCTGTTCTTTTTTATTTCTCTAGTATCTTCCCTTATGTCCTTGAATAGTCTTACTTTCCATATTTAAATTCTATTCTATCAATAACACTACTTCAGTTGGTAGGTGGTGTTAGTTGTCTTTTTTTTTTTTAATAGAAATCTTATTCCTTTCTGTCTATTGTTTGCCTGTGAACTCATGTATCTTGGGAGATGCCAACTGCCCTTCTTGGTAATGCATGTTGGTAAGGAGCCAAAGGTCATGTACTCGTCTAATTACACGATTACTCATGTGATCAATCTGATTAATGTAAGGCAGTAGTCAACAAACTATGGCCCATGGGCCCAATTGGACCCACTGCCCATTTTTATAAATACAGTTTATTGGAGCACAGAAACTGCCATTGGTTTACATGTTGCTTATGGCTGTGTTAGCGCTACAGGGACAAAGCTAAGTAGTGGCAGAGAGACCAGATGGCTCACAAAGCCTAAAATATTTACTATCTGGCACTTCACAGAGAAAGTTAGTTGACCCCTGATTTAAGAAGTGGAGAGAGTGGAGACCCAGGGTGGAGAGCGACAACTACCACCAACCCTGGTCCTCGCATCCAACTGCGGCTCCTCCCTCAGGCAACACCTCTCTGGATTTCACCTGGCGGTGGCTCACCAAGGCTGTAACACCCAGACACCAGGGGAGTCGTGAGGGAGTGAAGGCTTGTCTGTGGCTGGTCACTTAAGCTTCCATCACTTCCTCACTCAGTCCAGAGCTTGGCACTGCCCTGATATTTCATGGCTGGACTGTTGCTACTTATTTCTGTCATGATAGGGCAGGCAAGGACTGTCTAAAGGCATTGCACGTGAAAAGCAATCTAGTCTCCCAATGCTTCCTCTTCCTGCCAGGGTCCAAGTGGCCACCGTCCACCCAGGGAAAAAAGACGACTTTCTGTCTCCTTAGAGTTTCTTATGCTTTGTGGTTGTCGTTTCATAGTAATTATCATTAGATTCTGGAAACCATGCCTCCCTCTTGTTTCTTTGGCTTCTTCCAGATTGTTTTTTGTCAGGGAGCCAACAACACATGTTGCTTCACCCTTTGACAGAAACCAGAAGCCTCTGATGTTTATATAGATTAAGCCCATCTCCATGGCAACATCTTTTCCAAGCCCTTCTTCACTCATTCCTAATCCCTCCCAACACAAAACTAATATAGACATGCCTCCCATTTTATTGTGCTTCACTTTACTGTACCTTGCAGATACTGCATTTTTTATAAATTGAAGGTCTGTGGCAATCCTGAATCAAACAAGTCTATTGGCACCATTTTCCCACAGCATTTGCTCCCTTCGTGTCTGTGTCACATGTCAGTAATTCACGAACTATTTCAAACTTTTTCATTGTTATTTATATTTGTTATGGTGATCTGTGATCAGTGATTATGGCTTACTGGTTTGCATTTTATAGCAACAAAGTATTTTTAATTAAGGTATGCACATTGTTTTTTAGACATAATGCTATTGCACACTTAACAGACTACAGTATAATGTAAACAACTTTTATATGCACTGAGAAACCAAAAAATTTATTTGACTCACTGTATTGCAATATTCGTTTTACTGTGGTGACCTGGAACTGAACCTACGATACCTCCAAGGTACAACTGAAACCCAGAGGAAACTGGGGAGCCAGGAGCTAAGGAAGAGTAAGACTTCCAGTGATTTTTCTCAAGGATCTTATCTAGTGGTCCTTCCTTCTCACGGGCTCCACACAGCTTGTAACATACATCACCTGCTATTATGGACCCAAAATTTGTAAGTCAGAGCACTAATCCTCAGTGTGACAATATTTAGAGATAAGGCCTTTAAGGAGATAAATGAGGTTAAATGAGGTCATCAGGGAAAGACCTAATCCAATACGACTGGTGTCCTTAGAAGAAGAGATACCAGTGAGTATGCATACAGAGGAAAGGTCCTGTAACAAAGTCGTAGCAAGAAGATGGCTCTCTACAAGCCAGAAAGAAAGGGCCTCAGCAGAGACCAAGCACCTTGACCTTGGTCTTCCAGCCCCCAGAACTATAAGAAAGTACATTTTTGTTGTTTAAGACACCTATTCTGTGGTATTCCACTATGGCAGCCTGAGCAGACCAATACACTTACCTATTAGCACTAAAAAGTGCCCAGAGGACTCTGGGCACTTATAACATCCTGATAGCAAGGTTGCAGCTTATAAAACATGCCTTCCCCAATATACACCAAATTTCATAAATCCTGTATCGTAAATGCGAGAAGGAAAAGAACCCCAGTTGTAACCATCCAACTATATCCCAAATGGATACCATAAAAATATCCTAGATGAAAAAAAATACTTCTCTGGTAGAGAAAGTTCCCACATACCATGATCCCACCTTGTCAGATAAGGAATGTCTTAAACATGGATAAGGAAAGCGTGTAAATAGAAAAAGAATGATCCAGCATCGGGGCGCCTGGGTGGCTCAGTCGTCAAGCGTCTGCCTTCGGCTCAGGTCATGATCCCAGGGTCCTGGGATCGAGCCCCGCGTTGGGCTCCCTGCTCCGCAGGAAGCCTGCTTCTCCCTCTCTCACTCCCCCTGCTTGTGTTCCCTCTCTTGCTGTGTCTCTCTCTGTCGAATAAATAAAAAAAATCTTAAAAAAAAAAAAAAAAAGAATGATCCAGCATCCAAGCACAATCTGGGAGTATCAAAGAACTTGTGAGGCATTTGGGAGATATTTCCTATGCTAATCACAGGTAAAGAAAGGCAAAACATTTAAAAGCCTGGACAGTGGCACCTGGGTGGCTCAGTCATTAAGCATCTGCCTTTGGCTCAGGTCGAGATCCCAGGGTCCTGGGATTGAGGCCCACATCAGGCTCTCTGCTCAGCGGAGAGCCTGCTTCTCCCTCTCCCACTCTGCCTGCTTGTGTTCCCTCTCTCAGTCTCTCTCTGTCAAATAGATAAATAAAATCTTTTAAATAAATAAATAAATAAAAGCCTGGACAGAACATTTACTACCCAGATCAACCTAGAGATTCAATGCAATCCCTATCAAAATACCAACAGTATTTTTCACAGAACTAAAACGAACAATCCTAAAATTTGTATGGAACCACAGAAGACTCAGAATAGCCAAAGCAATCTTGAAAAAGAAAAACAAAGCAGGAGGTGTCACAATTCCAGACTTCAAGCTGTAGTAATCAAAACAGTATGGTACTGGCTCAAAACAGACACATAGATGAATGGAACAAAAAAAAAGTCCAGAAGTAAACCCATTAATTATATGGTTAATTAATCTTCAATCAAGGAGGCAAAATATGCAATGTGAAAAAGACAGTGTCTTCAACAAATGGTGTTGGGAAAACTGGCCAGCTACATGCAAAAGAATGAAACTGGCCCACTTTCTTACACCATGCACAAAAATAAACTCAAAGTGGATTAAGGACTTTAATGTGAGATCTGAAACTATAAAAATCCTAGAAAAGAACACAGGCAGTAATTTCTCTGCATCAACTGTAACATTTTTCTAGATATGTCCCCTGAGGCAAGGGAAACAATAGCAAAAATAAACTATTGGGACTATATCAAATATGCACAGCAAAGGAAACAATCAACAAAAATGAAAGACAACCTACTGAATGGGAGAAGATATTTGCAAATGACATGTCCAATAAAGGGTTAGTATCCAAAATATATAAAGAACTTATACAACTCAAAACCAAAACCCGCCCCAGATAAACCAGTTTAAAAATGGGCAGAAAACACGAACAGGTATTTCTCCAAAGAAGACATACAGCTAGCCAACAGACACATGAAAAGATGCTCAACATCACTCATCATTAGGCAAATGGAAACTGAAACCACACTGAGTTATCCCCTCACACCTGTCAGAATGGCTAAAATCAAAAACACATGGGTAGGGCGCCTGGGTGGCTCAGTTGGTTAAGCAACTGCCTTCAGCTCAGGTCATGATCCTGGAGTCCCGGGATCGAGTCCTGCATCGGGCTCCCTGCTCAGCAGGGAGTCTGCTTCTCCCTCTGACCCTTCCCCCTCTCATGTGCTCTCTGTCTCTCTCTCATTCTCTCTCTTTCAAATAAATAAATAAATAAATCTTAAAAAAAAACAACAACACATGGGTGTCTGGGTGGCTCAGTTATTTAAGCATCTGCCTTTGGCTCAGGTCATGATCCCAGGACCCTGGCAGGGAATACCGCATTGGCCTCCCTGCTCAGTGGGGAGCTTGCTTCTCTCTCAGCCCCCTTGCATGTGCTCTCTCTCTCTCACAAAAATAAATAAAAATTCTTTAAAAAATCCACAATTTAAAAATATATATATTTAAAAAAAAAAAAGCAGCAGCAAGTGTTGCTGAGGATGTGGAGAAAAAGGAACCCTTGTGCACTGTTGGTGGGAATGCAAACTGGCGCAGCCACTCTGGAAAACAGCATGGAGGTTTTTCAGAAACAAAAAATGGAATTACCATACGATCCAGTAACCGCACTACTAGGTATTTACCCAAAAAATATGAAAACACTAATTCAAAGAGATAAATGCACCCCTATGTTTACTACAACATTATTTACAATAGCCAAATTATGGAAGCATCCCAACTGTCCAGCACTAGATGAATGGATAAAGATGTGATATACTTGATGGGATATTACTGAGCCATAAAAAAGAATGAGATTTCTCCATTTGCAACAACATGGATGGATCTAGAGAGTATAATGCTAAGCAAAGTAAGTCAAAAAAAGATAAATATCATATGATTTCACTCATTTGTGGAATTAAGGCAACAAAACAAATGAACAAAGAAAAAAAAGAGAGAGACAAAGCGAAAAACAGACTTAGCTATAGAGAACAAACAGATGCTTACAGAGGGGAGGTACGTGGGGGGATGGGTGAAATAAGTAAAGGGGTTGAAGAGTACTGGGTAATGTATACAATTATCGAGTCACTATACGGTACACCTGAAACTAATATAACACTATATGTTAACTGTACTGAAATTAAAATTTAAAAAAAATAATAAATGATTAAAAAAACTTAAATACATAAATACATAAATAAAGGCCTGGAAAGAACAAAAAGATAAAGAATATAGTTACAAGAGGTTTACATATTCCATTTACCTGTAGCTATCCCCTTTCCAACCCTCTCACCATATTGCATACAAGGGGATTGTGGGGTGCTCCAATAACCTAGGGGGCCACCAAAAGTGGGGCATCCCAACTGGGTAGGGGCCTGCAGCGCAAGTGGTGAAAGAGTTCACCCAACAGAACAAACAGAACAAAAGAGATAAAAGTTTATCGAACACACCGCAAGGGAGTGACTGGCCCGACAGCAAAGGAGATTGTCTGCGATGAAGTGGTGGTGAGGGGCCACATTTTTAGGGCAGAGTGAAGAGGTATGGGAACAGATGGAATTTTCTTTCTTTTCGTAACTGTGCCTCACATTTTTTCTTTTGGTAACTGTGCCTTCTCTCTTTTGGTAACTGTGTTGTAAGTAGCCCATTGGTTAGTTAGGGCCTAAGGCTATTTCAAGGTGTGTTGCTTAATGAGCCTGTTTGCATTCAGTCCAGGGGTCACTTGCTCACGTTCCCATGGCTCAAGCCTGTTCCCTAAAAGCAGCCACTGCAGGGATCATCTCCCAAGAATCATCTTGAATTTTCTAAAATCCTTTAAATGGAGAGCATATTAGTTAATATGGGTCCCCTTAGTATATGACTTGACTGCAACATAAAGAAAAAATTAAAAAAAAAAATTTTAAGCCAGACAAAATTTCCTTACGTGGAAAATAAAAGTCGGCACACAAATTCACAACACTGCATCATACTACACCCATTCCCCTTACAGCTTTCTGTTTATGCCACTGGTGAAATCAGAAATCCTCCACTGATAAAGTGGCATGCTAAATGGCTAGCTCCACCTGCCATGAGCTCACCTTTCAGGCTAAGCCTAAAACAACAGCACACAGCAAATGCCATGGAAAGAAGTGTCCCTTGCCTAAATGTGCTCCCCACCACATCTAAAACAAATCCCTGCACATAACTTGCACATCATAAATACCTGACAAAGAAAAAAGTAAAGAAGACTAATTATGGCAGAAGACACAACAGACTGATGCATATGGAAATGTCACCATTATTACTGATAGAATTGATAGGAGAACATGTCTGGCTCACCTCGACTTCATCCAAGAATCCGAGGTCACAGGCTCTGGTTGCAAGCAGTGCTGTCAACAGACTGGGGCACCTCAGCAGAGGAAGCACTTGCTCAAATAAGCCTACACGTGGTCAGAGAACAGACTGAAACAGTGTACCCTCTCAAGATGTGGCCAGGTCGGAAAAACAGAGCTCCAAATGGCTAAGTCAAACTTGTTCTTGCTGATGAGATAAATCAGTTCTCCTCCTTTGAATGAGTGTGGGTGGAGGTGAGCCACAAGATAACATGCCTCCAGGCATTCTTCGTTCTTTATTTTCCCACAACTTCTTTTTTTTTTTTAAGATTTTGAGAGAGAGCTCCAGCTGGGGAGTGGGAGGGGGCAGTGGGAACAGAGGGAGAGGGGGAAGCAGACTCCCCGCTGAGCAGGGAGCCCGACGTGGGACTCGATCCCGGGACTCCAGGATCATGGCCTGAGCCGAAGGCAGCCGTTTAACCAACTGAGCCACCCAGGCGCCCTACATTTATATTTATTATTGACATATTTGGATTTATTTTTACTTATATCTTTTTTTATTTGTCCATTTCAGTGCATCTTTTTATTTTTCCTTCACTTTGTTATTGTTGTTGTTGTTAAGTAAACCACTACACCCAACATGGGGCCAAAACTCATGACCTCAGGATCAAGAGTCACATACTCTATCAACTGAGCCAACCAGGCGCCCCTATTTTTCCTTCTTTACTTTGTTCTAAATTAAGGTTTTGCTTTGTTTGGTTTTCTCCCCCATTTACTGATTTGAGAGTTATTACACTTGTTTTCTACTCTCTCAATGGGAATTCCTGAGATTTTTTTTTAAGATTTTATTTATTTATTTAAGAGAAAAACAGAGAGATAGAGAGTAGGGGGGCTCAATCCCAGGACCCTGAGATCATGACCTGAGCCAAAGGCAGACGCTTAACATACTGAGCTACCCAGTCACCCCCCTGAGATTTTTTAAGTGCACATTTAAAATGTCTAAATTTACCAATATCCTTCCCCTCCTTAAAGATAAAAGACCTTTCGATCTCCATTTTCTCTCCTGGCTCATGTACTATTGTCATCCAGAGATCTTTGTCTTTTTTAGGCTCTCAAATTAGATGTTTTATTAGAATTTCTTTCATTGAGAGCCTCTTGGTGGCAGATGGTCTCCACTTTTGTTCATCTGAAAATATTTCTATTTTTTTTAAAAGTTTACTGGGTGAGGGCGCCTGGGTGGCTCAGTTGGTTAAGCAACTGCCTTCGGCTCAGGTCATGATCCTGGAGTCCCAGGATCGAGTCCCACATCGGGCTCGCTCCTTGGCAGGGAGTCTGCTTCTCCCTCTGACCCTCTTCCCTCTCGTGCTCTCTATCTCTCATTCTTTCTCTCTCAAATAAATAAATAAAATCTTTAAAAAAAAAAGTTTGCTGGGTGAGGGGCACCTGGGTGGCTCAGTCGGTTAAACGTCTGCCTTCAGTTCAGATCACAATCCCAGGGTCCTGGAATTGAGCCCCGAGTTGGGCTCCTTGCTCAGCCAGAAACCTGCTTCTCCCTCTCCCTCTGCCTGCTGCTCCCCCTGCTTGTGCTCTCTCTCTCACTATTTCTCTCTGTGTGTCAAATAAATAAATAAAATCTTTAAAAGAATAAATAAAATAAAGTTTGCTGGGTGTGAAATTCTAGGATGGTGGGAATTTCTTCTCATACTTGGCTACCATTGTACTATGCCATAGTGAGGAGTCTATTTCATGTTCCTTCATGGATAATGTCTTCCTTGGCTCATTGTATGGTCTGTTCTCTTTGGTGTTCTGCAATTTCACTCTGGTATGTCTGTGTTTGTTGATTTCCTCTTATTTAATCCACTTGGGATTCCCGAAACTGAGAACTGGTGCCTTCATGTTTCAGTGATTAAGTGATTCATTTTCTGAATCTTGCCTTTCCCCATTATTCTGATGCTCTTATTTTTTATCTGCAATTAATTGGTTGTTAGAACACTGGTCCAAGGGTCAGTGAACACTTGTGTCCCCTGGAAGCCATCTGGTTTATAAAAATTACAAGTGGAACAATTGGAACACCAATTTATGAATTGTCTATGGATGCTTCCAGGCTATAACAGCAAGCATGAGTAGTTGTGACAGAAACGAGAGGACCACAATGCCTAAAATATTTATCATCTGACCCTATAAGGAAGAGTTATCTGATCTCTGCTTCTAGTCTTTGTGTCTTTTTTTTACTTTCACTTTTTAAATTTGCTAAATATAATTGCTTTTCTCTAAGCTTCGTCTATGTGTTTCTCACATCTTTTTTTTTTTAAGATTTTATTTATTTATTTATTTGACAGAGAGAGACACAGTGAGAGAGGGAACACAAGCAGGGTCAGAAGGAGCAGGGAGCCCAATGTGGGGCTCAATCCCAGAATCCTGGGATCATGAACTGAGATGAAGGCAGACGCTTAATGACTGAGCCACCCAGGCGCCCCTTGATTGTTTCTTCATTGTCTCTAGCTCTTACTTATTTTTGATTCCCTCTCATTCTTTTAAACACATTAAACATACTTTTTTCTGGATCAAATAAATAATTGTGATATTTTAATACCAAAGTCTTTACAGGCCTAATTCTGATGCTTATTGTTTCTTCCCATTCTTGTTAGCAGTGCCTCATACCCTCATGAGTTTTGCCCTTTTTTTTTTACTATGCAGTTGTATTTCTAATATCATTATGGGGATTTTTTCAGGCCTGCTTTAGGGATGCCTCTCTCTCCAGAAGATTTACATTCCTTTCTGCCGATTGCCTGGAGAGCACTACACTATCCACCCAGGTCTACTTTAAATAACATTTACTGCTTATAGTTTTCAAAGAAGAATAATGATGTAAGGGTCATTAAATCACAAAATGACTATTTTCCCTCAATTCATAGCCAAGGTCAAAATAGAAAAATAGGATGGATTTCTTTTCTAGTTCACTCTTTTTCTGAGAGTGTAGCTCACCCTTGGTCTGTTTTAAGTGGGGGGTTTAATCCTGCCTCCATGTCCTTCACAGGGGCAAGACTTTGTCTTCCATACCTGAGGGTATTTCCATCAAACAAAAGCTGAAGGCCACCTGGTGTCAGGAGGTACCATGTACAGCTGGCTTGAGGGTGCCCCTACTCTCTGTCAGGTTCACTTATGCAATTGAAAGAGTGAGGTTTTATTTTAATATTTTCAAAGGTTGGGTAGCAAGAGACTTTTAAAATATGTAGTCTATAATACTGCCAGGAGTAGGTCAAGGTTAATTACATTTAATTATTTTTTTTAAAGATTTTATTTATTTATTTGAGAGAGAGAGAATGAGAGAGAGAGAGAGAGAGCACATGAGAGGGGGGAGGGTCAGAGGGAGAAGCAGACTCCCTGCCGAACAGGGAGCCCGATGCGGGACTCGATCCCGGGACTCCAGGATCATGACCTGAGCCGAAGGCAGTCGCTTAACTGACTGAGCCACCCAGGCGCCCTACATTTAATTATTTTAAAATTAAAACTTCTGCATGATAGAAAACTCCCATGAATTGTGAGGTAGGGGGAGATGCTTAGACAGGGAGATAATATTTGCAACACAAGAAGTAATTTGTATACAGATTATACAAACAATTAATTTTTCTAAATAGTTGAACGATCTTAGAAAAATAGGCAGATCTCATAGAACAAAATAGAGGCAAAAATGCATGAAAGATGTTAAATTCAATAGTAGTAAGGGAAAAGTGAGTATCTATGTCTTCATCCATTTGGGCTGCTATAGCAGAATACCACAGACTTAAAAAAAAAAAAAAAACATTTCTTTCTCACAGTTCTGAAGGACATAAAGTCTAAGATCAAGGTGCCATCAGATTCACTGCCTGATGAGAACTCACTTCCTGGTTCATAAACAGCAGTCTTCTTGCTGTGTCCTCACATGGCACAAGGAGTAAGGAAACTCTCTGGGGTCTCCTTTACAAGGGCACTAATCCCATTCATAAGGACTCCACCCTCATGACCTAACCACCTCCCAAAGTTCTCATCTCCTAGTACCATCACATTGGGGGTTAGGATTTCAACATATGGATGCAGGGGTAGGAATAAACCTTCAGTCTATAGCTACCTAAGATCAGACAAATTCACTCAAGAGGTATATTACCTATAGAAACACTGCACAAAACATGGGCAAGAAAATGGATACAATACTTTTCATTATAACATGAGTTATAATTTTGAAAAATTAAAAATATCTGTTCAGCAGGAATCAAGTGAATCAACTCTAGTTTATACCTACATGAAATATTATGCAATAGTTAACAAGAATGAATTCAAATTGTTATGTGTCAACTTGGACAAATCTAAAAAGCAAATTACTGAGTAGAAAAAGGCTAGGTATAAAATAATGGTTGTACTAAAATATCATTTATTTACATTTTAAACACATAAAACAACACTGTATATTATTTATGGATACTTAAATATCTACAAAAAATGTAAAAACATGTATGGGATCAATACCCTTCAACTTTGGGGAAGTTGAAATCAATACCCTTCAAACTTGGGGAAGTAGTTCCTCTAGCAGGAGAAGCAGGAAGAGAAAAGAGTGGTGTTTTAGCATTACCTGCAATGTTCTTTTTTTTTTTAAGATTTTATTTATTTATTCATGAGAGACAGAGCGAGAGAGAGAGAGAGGCAGAGGGAGAAGCAGGCTCCCAAGGAGCAGGGAACCCAA
Organism: Callorhinus ursinus; assembly: GCF_003265705.2. Classification (NCBI taxonomy): domain Eukaryota; kingdom Metazoa; phylum Chordata; class Mammalia; order Carnivora; family Otariidae; genus Callorhinus; species Callorhinus ursinus. The sequence goes on along the minus strand of NW_027397081.1, from coordinate 19,642,674 downwards.
TCCCAGGACTCTGGGATCATGACCTGAGCCGAAGGCAGACACTTAACCATCTGAGCCACCCAGGCGCCCTGCAATGTTCTTTTTAATAGAAACGTATCTAAAGCAAATAAAGTAAAAATTAACATCTCATATATATATATATTATATATAATTAGCAGTGTATATATATATGTCTCTGTATTATTTTCTGTGCACTCTGAATGCCTAAACCACTTTATAACTAATTTTTTATTTATTTATTTTTTAAAATATTTTATTTATTTGACAGAGAGAGAGAGAGACAGTGAGAGAGGGAACACAAGCAGGAGGAGTGGGAGAGGGAGAAGCAGGCTTCCCACCGAGCAGGGAGCCCAATGCGGGGCTCGATCCCAGGACCTGGGATCATGACCTGAGCAAAAGGCAGACGCTTAACGACTCAGCCACCCAGGTGCCCCTATGACTAATTTTTTAAAGAAGAACAAAATTAATGAGTGTAAAAATTGCCAATTTTTTTTTTACAAGAACACTTATGAACAGGTATTTGAACATATAAATATATGTACTGCCATAAAAAAAATAAAAAGTTAATCAGGGTTTCAGAATATAGTCCAGAAACCAGCCCAAGTGTTGACTGGATTGTAAATTCTGTAGGAACCAAAATTTTAACTGTTTTCTTTTCCCTGAATTACCAGCACCTAAACAGAGACTAGCACATATTAACATCTTAAAAATGTAAAACTTCTGCATGATAAAAGAAAGTATAATCAAAGTCAAAATACAAATGATAGAGTAGGGAAAATATTTGCAACATTCATAATGGGAAATGGTTAATATCACTAATATTTTGAAGACATCTACAAATTAATTACGTATAAAGGACAACCTAATAGGAAAAAAATGTCCTAGATACATGAACCAGCAAGTCACAAAAAGAGAACTTGCAAATTGCCAACAAACATATGAAAAGATAGGCACTTTAATTATTAATTAGGGAGATATCAATTGAAACAATAACTTCTCTGCATATCTAATTGGCAAAAATTTCAAAAGACGGTTAACATCCAGAATTGGCACTGGTACAGGGAAACTGACACATTTACAAACAGTGCATAAAAATGTAAATGCAACAGAGAGCAACGCCGTAAAATATGCATATAAATTTCCCCCAAATCATTGTCTGACTCCTAAAATGTTCAAGAAACCCAGAGAAAAGCAACATCTGGAAGGTTAAGAAACTGAAATTTCAGTTCCTGCTCGGGACAAAGGAGAGGAAGCTTGGAGCTTGAATTCTATCAATTTAGAAGGATTGGTAAACAACTTGGGAGTTTCCACTGAAATTGCTGAGGACTAAAAGCTGTGGCTCAAGACTAAGGAGTTATTCTAAAAATAAAGGGAAAACCAAAACCAGCCTTTAAAAAGTATAAAAACAAATCTCCACTGGTTCAAAGCGATTGACCAATAATTTGTCTTCCTGAATATAAATGCTCTTCCGAGAAAGATTATAGAACCCAGAGTCTCTATAAATTATCATTCTCTAGTCCCCAGTATATATGGCAACAATACAAGCAAAACTCTCTAAATTTGTGAAACATGTGACCTGTAATCAAAAGAAAAATTAGTCAATAGAAACTGATGCATAGATGACCTAAACACTGAAGTTCAGCAATAGCTTTAAAACAGATACTAAAAATATATTTTAACTTAAAGAAAAATATGGTCATAATCAGTGAACAGATGGGGAAATCTCTGCAGAAAAATGAGAATATTCAAAAGAAAAAAATGGAACTCCAGAATTGAAGCAAAATGTCTGGAATGAAAAAGCCATTGGATGGGCTTAATGGTAGAATGGAATGGTAAAATAAAGGATCAGTGACCTCAAAGGCAGATCAGTAAAAATTATTCTATTTCATGAAATAGAATTTTTCTAACAAAAAACAGTACAGAATTTCAGTGACCTCTGGAATGTGTAAGAATTATCCCAGTTCTATTTGAATTCCAGTAGAGATGGGTATTCATTATAAATATGCCAAACTATTTTGAGTTGTTAAAATTTGTCTAAATAACTGCATTGCTAAATCTGACATTTTTATTCCATAAGATATGATGGATCAAAAATATTTTCAAAGGGAATTTCAGTTATTCTGTAAATAATGAGAAAGTAAAAAGAAGTGCATTAAAGAAAAGAGACACCTGCCTGCAAGCCCCACTTCTCTTTCCCAGTCCCTCTTTTCTCTTAAATTTTAGGGCGCCTGGGTGGCTCAGTTGGTTAAGCGACTGCCTTCGGCTCAGGTCATGATCCCGGAGTCCCGGGATCGAGTCCCGCATCGGGTTCCTTGCTCAGCGAGGAGCCTGCTTCTCCCTCTGACCCTCCCCCCTCTCATGTACTCTCTCTCTCTCATTCTTGCTCTCTCAAATAAACAAATAAATCTTGAAAAGAAAAAAAAAATTTTTGGCCATTAAATCATTGCATGACTTGCTTTGTGATTATAAAAATTAACGTGGGAGGGACGCCTGGGTGGCTCAGTCGTTAAGCTTCTGCTTTCGGCTCAGGTCATGATCCCAGCGTCCTGGGATCAAGTCCCACATCAGGCTCTTGCTCAGTGAGGAGCCTCCTTCTCCCTCTCCCTCTGCGGCTCCCCCTGCTTGTGCTCTCTCTCTCTCTCTGACAAATAAATAAACAAAGATCTTTAAAAAAAATTAATGTGAGATTTGTCTACTTCAGAATGATAAAGTGTTTTGGGTGGGGGGAGGTAGAGGATAGAGGAATTTAAGGTCATTGCTACCTAAAAACTAACATCTTTGATGGTGCCCTGCTATTGATGTCCTTTCCTTCCATTCCAGTCCCTCCCTCCAATTCTTTTCCTTCTCCAATATATTTCCTTTGAACTTGACTACAGTCTAAAGTTAGTGCAAACACACTCAATTAAATATAAACATAAGGGACCCTTGATAAAACTATGTGGTCATTAAAATATTTATTCTGCCCAAGGCCTCATATCTTAATTCCATAAACTTCTTGGGTCCATCACCTTTCTCATAAGAGCCCTAGTGTCCTCTCATTCTTTCCTAATAGCTGCCTATAGTACACATTGGAAGAAATGTTTATGTTTTAAGTAAAAAATGCTCTTCCAAAATGATTGCTTGTTCAACTATATTTCCTGGGAAATTCAACCCAGTCACATCTTGTATGATCTCTTAAAGGAAGACGTGAAGATGTAGGTTTGAAGAAATCAGGCCTCCAGAACCCCATCACCCACAGAGTCTGCAACTGCAAGACAAGCTGGACAAGCTTGGCTAAGGCGGGCTTGCCTGCAGCTGTTGGAGAACTATTCCCAGGAGTTTCTAGGGTTGAAGCTTCTTCCTGCCAAGTTCTCAGGATGTGACTCCTCTCCTGCCAGAACGCAAAGTCATCTGAAATCTCTCCCACCAGTTTTCACTCCTCTCTACTTTCCCCAAACCAGCTACTCTTCCCCTTATGCAATTTTGTGTTTCCTTTCTCTTAATGGTTTTGCAAATTTTCAAAGCAAGGCTGACTTTCCCCCCCTTTTTTTCAACTTTTTTCTAAGTGTAAATTAATGCATTGTCATCATAAACATAATTGTAAAATTGAAAAGGCATATAACAGCACCTTACCTCTCTTACCCAAAGACGACTAATTTTAATTTCTTTACTGAGTGATTCCTTTTGGGTTCAAATCCACTGGAAAATATAACATCAAGAAGTGGGGCGGGGGGAGGCGCCTGGGTGGCTCAGTCGTTAAGCGTCTGCCTTTGGCTCAGGTCAGAGCCCCGCATCTGGCTCCCTGCCAGCAGCCCGGGAAGCCTGCTTTTCCCTCTCCCACTCCCCCTGCTTGTGTTCCCTCTCTTGCTGTGTCTCTGTCAAATAAATAAATAAAATCTTCTAAAAAAAAAGAGAGAGAGAGAACTGTGTGTGTCAATTAGACAGCCAATAACAACTTTGTATCCAGCTGTAGAGCCCTATAGGGAGGCACTGCAATCAAAAGTATGAGAGCTATTGTAGAGGGGGTTCTGGAAAGTTCCAGAAAAACCAGTGTGCTCTCCAGGTTTATCCACTAAATCACTGTGCAACAGTGACTGAAATCACTTTCTTTCCCTGAGGTCAGGTTCTTTATTTGTATAATAAAGGGGCTAGACTTGATAACTCTAGGTTTACTTCTACCGGGTATTTGTTATTTTTTTGTTGTGCTACCCCAATTTGCATTTGACTTTCCTGTGCATTTGTGTTTTGTGATTATTTGTATCTGTGTTCCTCCAATTAGTAAATTAATCTTGATGGGGACAAGGTCACCCCAAAATATGCCACCTTAGGCATATCATTTTGAGTTAAAGTTACATAAGAAACAGCCAATGCAAAAAGAACACTCTCATCGTCCTTTGTCTCCCTGAACGCAGGAAATAAATCTCCCGTGTGAAAGGAACCCTCCCTGTACCAGGAGGAAGAGAGACATCCTTATCACCAAGACAGAATTTAGGGCCAGGAAGGTTGTATAAACAAACCTTGTTACTTTATTTGCTAGCCCAAGACCAAACTTCTTCTTTGTCTTGTAAATTCCTCACAAATGTATTGTTTCTTTGCCTAAAAGATATAAAAGCTTATTTATTATTTTGGTCTCATATTTCTATGCACTTCCATACATATGATTTAAATTTGTTTTTCTCCTGGGATACCCAGATGGCTCAGTCAGCTAAGCATCCAACTCTTGATTTTGGCTCAGGTCATTATCTCAGGGTCCTAAGATTGAACCCTGTGTTGGGCTCCACGCTGGGCATGGAGCCTCCTTAAGATTCCCTCTGCCCCTTCCTGCTCACACACTCTCTCTTTCTCTCTCTCTCAAAAAAAAAAAAAATTTTTTTTTTTGTTTTTCTCCTGTTAATCTGTTTCATGTCAATTTAATTATTAAACCAGCCAAAGAACCTAAGAAGGAAGAAAGAAAAACTTCCCACTCATAGTCTTATTCTTTGCATCTGCCCAAATACAGTGTTGGAGAAAAAACAAAAACAAACAAACAAAAAAAACCCCAAAACCAAAACGAAGATGTTTACCCCCATGACAGCAAACGAAGACTGAATTACAGTTTTAGCCTACCCCAGAAATGTGACCTTTTTAAAAGTCCCTCTGAAATTTATGGGCCCTAGTGAAGTAATCTGCATGATAAAAACCCTGCTGTTTCCTTCCTCAGGGAAAGAAGATGTCCCAGACTGAAACAATCCTTTCTCTTTTTTTGCTGATAACTTCTTGCTCCACCTTCTTTCATATAAAAACCCTCCATTTTGTACAACTCAGAGCTTCTCTCTACTTGCTAGATGGGGTGCTCCCTGAATCATGAATTGCTTAATAAAGATCTTTAAATTTGCTTGATTGAATTTTGATTAACAGTGGTGTATAGCATCTAATAGGTGCTCAATAAAGGTAGGAAGGATGGAAGTGAGAAGACTCAAGAATACTGAAGATAGTTTTTGATGAGGGAGCAGAAGGCTAACTAAGGACAGGCAGAAGCTGACACCCCACAAACCTCCTCCATGGGATATATGTGACATTCCTCAGGCATTCCTGGCTGCCCTAAAGGAAAAACAAATAGTTAATTTACAGAGATCACAATCCTTGCAAGACACGAGTCTCCCTCAGTTTACAAAAGTCTTAGCAATTTATAAGAACAAAGCATTTCTATGAATGGCCTTGCTTCCAGAAGGAAACGTAGATACAATTAAGTGTCTTTATAATCTGCAGTCCATTGACAGATACTTGAAGCGGGCAAAGTGCAATGTTCCTCCAGGCGGCTCCAACTATCTTACTACTAATGCTTTACTAAAGGGAAAAACAAACTTAACCTGACAATGGCCAGGCCTCTGGTATCCTGTAGGTCCTCTTTAGCATGTGAGAGTTCTTTTGTGAAACCTCCCTTTTCCTTACCTCCCCTAAACCCGTAGTGTATAGTCAGCCACCGCTCACAACTCTGGAACAGCAGCTCTTTCTGCCCTTGGGTCCTGCCTCCGTGCTTTAATAAACCACCATTTTGCACCAAAGACGTCTCAAGAATTCTTTCTTGTCGACTCCGACTCCACCCCACCGAACCTTACTTATATTCCAAAACCACATCATGTGTGTGTATAAAGAATTGTTATATCCACAGAATGTCATTACATATCTTTACATAACAACACTGCAAAGACTAGGAGCAAGGTGGTTTTATTAGAGAGTCAGTAATTTATAGGAATTGCTCAAAGTTTCATTTATTTTAGGAACTAGAACCACACAGGATGACCTTGTTTGTTTTCTTGGGGGTCTGGGGATGGTTTGTCTCAGCACAAGATGGTGGTGGTGATGGTGTCACTGATGTCACTCTTAACCATGAGGGTACCATGCACCATCACCCCTAATTGAACAGGGAAGGCAGTGGTTTCATTCCCACAGCCCTGGAAAACAATAAAATAGAAAAGGGTTAAATGAGCCAGAACAAGTGTACGAGGCAGATTTTTCCTGTAAAGATATAACAAGGAAGATTTTCAGGAAAGACAGATTTCCCAGGTCATTCTAACTTCTTTTTCCTTTGCTTGAAAAAAAGCTGAACGTAAGAGGCTGAATTTTTCTGTCATGTAAATCGTTTTGCTCCCACCGTTCATTTGTTTGCAAATTAACAAATTAAATGTCAAGATTATAATGTGAAGCATTCTGTGGAGTAGTGCAAAGGGCTGTCCCTTTGGGGCGGGGAGGGACCTGGGGAGAAGAACCTGGGGACAACTGGGGGCGCAGAGGACTTGTCCCTGCTGTGGGAAGAATTTTTCCTTACACTTACATACACTTCTACCTCCACACGTCCTCCACGTCCCCCCTGCAGGGTCTGGCCTTTCTTTTTATCTTATCTTAGTCTTCATTTTCTTGGGACGACTCTGAGGGCTTAGCTTGAGCTAACTCCGTGTGCCCTCTAGAAATCAAGCATGTGCTGTTCTATCTTGAGGCCTGGAAGGGATAGTCGGGTCAGTGGTTTATTTGCCTGAAAATATTTGGAAGGAATGTGAGAGGGACTTAGGATGTTGTAGAGCAGATGTTTGTTCAACCAAAAAATGGTTGTTTTTAGTGACCATTTCCATGGCCCTGTGTCTGTCCAGGATTGCAACCACACAAAACACTTGGCTTAGAAGATCTTTATGCCTATTTAAACAGTCATGAGGATTAATATACCAATAGTGTACTTGGGAAATCTGTGAAGAAAGTGAATATTGAATAGGGCCTTTAAATACGTCGTAGACTTCATGTCAGGGTAAGGTAGGGCTTGACAAAGAGGAAGGTGAACATTTCAAGCAGGGGGTATACAGTGCACCAAAGCTAAATGACGAAGCAAAGAGAAACGTTACAGGTCTAGTAAAACTGACGTTGATTGTGGTTAAACATTGGCTTTGAAGCTAATAAAAGTAAAGAAATTTACCTGCTGGGTGTTGGTGCTCTAGGAAGTGAGGGATGAAGCCCACCATACTGGCTTATCTAACAGCAATATGGCATCAGAAATAGTGAAGCCAGGAGTGGTTCCTCAAAAATTTCCCCCCAATTTTTAAAACTATTTGAAATTCCTGTTCCCATCACTCTTTGGATCCCAGATTCACCTTGCACTGTCATCAACTCCCCTTGCCTGTTTTCCTTAGCTCACTGAACATCCTCATTGATATATTTGCAAAGAATAACTTTCAGTGTTACCCTACCCATTTGGATGTTTGAATTTAAAGGGGGACTATAGAAGACTCAGATAATTACTCTTCCATGGTGATTTTCAGGTAGATAACGGGGTAGATGATTTTGGACAGGTGACCACCTTGCTATGGCTAAACTTCTATCATCTAGTCTGACTTCCTGTAAGGTAATCCCTGGGTAACTCTACAATAGAAAACAGTGGTATCCTCAACCATTATAGGTTTATGGATTCTAATTCCTATCATTTACACTGTTTGACCAAGACTACCTGTGCACAAACTTATAGCACAAGCAAATTCAAACCACAAGAAATGATGATTCAATACAAAAATGCAAAGATGGGGGTGCCTGGGTGGCTCAGTCAGTTAAGCATCAGTCTTCAGCTCAGGTCATGATCTCAGGGTCCTGGGATCAAGCCCCGGGTCAGGCTCCCTGTTCCTCAGGGAGTCTGCTTCTCCCTCTGTCCTTCACTCCACTCATGCTCTCTCTTATTCTCTCTCTCTCTCAAATAAATAAATAAAATCTTTTTAAAAAAATGTAGAGATCATTTGTTCCTAATGTTTACATATCAAAGAATCACACTAGATTTCTCTTATAAAAGTATTCACTTAGGGCCTTGTTTACCTCACAAAGTTGTTGGGAGATTAACTAGAGTTATATAACGTGGAAAATGGGAAATTAAAAGCACTGTAAGGGGCACCTGGCTGGCTCATTCAGTGGAGCATGTGACTGTTGATCTTGGGGTTGTGAGTCCGAGCCCCACACTGGGTGTGAAGATTGCTTAAAAATAAAATCTTCTTTTAAAAAAGCAGTGTATAAATGTTATGAATGTTTTGTCTGCTTTATATAGATTACTGTGATTCTAAGCTATTTTACTACATAGGTGCTAGTTCGTATTTATTTTATTTACTTTTTCTGCCAGACCCCAGGGGATAGTAGTGATTTGTGGTTATTTATTTACAGCAGAAAGGATAGGGTGAGAAGAATGTGAAGTTGTCAATTAACATATTTTTTGAAAGAATCACAGCTAGAACAAAATAAAATTTCAGAGGCCCCCAAGAGATGAAGATAGACCATAACAGAGCATCTGAGGCAGATAATACTCAGGACCCAAGCAGGTAGGCATGTAGCTTCCATGTAGATAACCAACCAGGAGGAAAGGTTCCAGCCACCAGGATGGTGCTGGAGCAAGACTCCAAGTCTGGGAAGGGGTCTAGGAAAAGCCCAGTTATTACAGATTTAACTTTGGGTTGATGGAAGGTTGGGGAATGAAGAAAAAGTCTGGACCTCAGGATCCAGACAAAAGCTCAGTCTTCAGAGCTTACTGAGACTGGAAACAAACCACTCGATCTTAGGAGCTTACCTTCTGCTGCAGGTCAGTTTTGGTCTTTGATCATGGGAATGAAATGAAGAATGGCATCTGAAGAGGATTATCTAGCTATGGCAAAGAGGTATGCAGAAGCTAGGAATATATTTGGACCCAACACTTCCTTCTACGTCATAGCACCACTTTGTGGTTCCTTTTGTACTTTTATAAATGTTTCCTCCTCTTCCGGAAATGTTATTTCTCTCAAACTCAATCTCTGAAACCATATTTCTTGGGTTGAAAGCTGTCATTTACTACCTATATGGCCTTGGTCAAGTTACTTGATCATTCTGGGTCCCGGTTTCATCATCTATAAAATAGAAATAATAATAGTCCTGTTACTGCACAGGGTTGTTGTAAAGACGACAAAGACTCAATACTCATAAGAGCACTTAGAATAGTACCTGGCACAGAGTTAAGCACTGTGCAAATATTTGCCTTGATTATTATTATCTTTATTTTTTATTTTATTTTTTTATAATTTAAAAAATATTCTTCATCTTTTTTTTTTTTTTTTAAGAGAGAGAAAGCATGCATGTGTGCACATAGGTCGGTAGGGGCAGAGGGTGAGAAAGAATCTTAAGTGGGGTCTACACCCAGTGTGGAGCCTGATATGGGACTCAATCTCAGGACCTTGAGATCATGACCTGAGCCAAAATCAAGAGTCGGATACTTAACCAACCGACTGAGCCACACAGGCACCCCCTTCATCTTTTTTACTTTGAGAAATTCATACTTCCTTCTGACTTGAGTCAACCACAGATTTCATACTTGAATTTGTAATCTCAGCTGATGCTTTCAAAAACAGAAAACTGACACATCAGAATAATGTTCTAAATCTGTAAATGTGGTGATAACCTGATATGACTTGTAAAATTTCCTAACACTCTTCTGAATTTATATACTATTTCTCATTTTTGTACCTAGTAATTTTTTTCAAAACCCAGAAATTTCAACAGCCATTCTGAGGCACCTCAGTTTTGAAACAAAAGGTGGCTTTTCATGTTCTGAGAGCCACGAAGAACCAAGATTGTTTTTCCAAATTAAAAAAAAATTTTTTTTTGATGATGGCTGCCCACTCAGAGAATACCCTAACATAAACCCTTTTCCTGGTAGCTGATGGTTTAATATTTTTAATGTTTGTGATAATGGACCCAGACTTATGGTAGCTAAAGCATATACACTGGGGAGGCCATCTTTAAGAAAAAAAAACACTAATTGAAAATACAGATTAGGTGTAAAATCAATATGTATCTTATTTTATTTTATTTTTTTATTATTTTTTTAATGTAAGATTGTCCTGATTCTTTTTTTTTTAGATTTTATTTATTTATTTGTTAGAGAGAGCATAGGCGAGAGAGAGTGAACGAGAGCACAAGCAGGGGGAGCTGCAGGCAGAGGAAGAAGCAGGCTCCCTGCTAAGCATGGAGCCCGATGCAGGACTTGATCCCAGGACCCTGGGATCATAACCTGAGCTGAAGGCAGCCACTTAACCGACTGAGCCACCTAGGCGTCCCATTAATATGTATTTTAAATGTATTTTAAATTGCAATTGTAAAAAGCAACGAAATACTATAAATATCACACAATCCAGAAAATAACACAATATTTTATTTGCTGATGCTTCCTTACTAGTGGAAGTTCCTGGTTTTTTAGTTTATTAAAGTAAATATTAAACTATTTTTAGCATGTCTTTGATCATACAATAATGATTTTGTAATATCATTTTCTGTAGAGAAAATGTAAAGTTAATTTAGATGTTCTCTAACATGGTTAACTGAAGTATTTTATTTTTATTTTTTTAATAATTTTTTATTGTTATGTTAATCACCATACATTACATCATTAGTTTTTGATTGAAGTGTTTTAATTTATGTTAAAGAAGTCACTTTTAGCTTCACAATAATTATTTCTAATAGATAAATGTATACAGTTTTGTCAAATTTATGATAAACCTCTATAGTGCATTTGTTTATGTGCATTACAGAGTATACACCTGACAGTAGAGAATTGCTGCTTGAGTAGGTATTAATGAAACTGTTTGCTTACAGTTTCATATGACCAATAATAGGAAGAATCTTTCACAGACTCACTTCTTGTTCTGTGCACTTCTGGTTCTGAACATTTTAAATCTTGTTTCTCCTCCATTACCACTGTTGGGGATATATAATTAAAAACAAAATCTTCCAACCCAGAAAACCTCTCCACAAAGATAGTAGAGAACGAAAATACTTTTATTATTAAATCAGCATTAAACCAGAATGTGATGCATATCCCAGGTAATCCACTGAGATCTTGCAAAGACAGAAAGAAATCTCAACCTTTTATATAACCAAGCAAACACAATCCATTACATACATACTCTCAAGATAAATAATAACTAGTCCTCAAGTAAAAGGACTTGACAGCACAATCTGTAACACAGAGTTTATCTTAGATTTATCCAGTAATTGGAGTGACATCTGTGTTAGGTAATTGGCTTTACCCAGAGGAAGAACAATCTTCTTATATCTTTTTAAAAAAAAATTTTTTTAAAGATTTTATTTATTTAATTGACAGAGAGAGAGAGACAGAGAGAGAGGGAACACAAGCAGGGGGAGTGGGAGAGGGAGAAGCAGGCTTCCCGCCGAGCAGGGAGCCCGATGCGGGGCTCGATCCCAGGACCCTGGGATCATGACCTGAGCCGAAGGCAGTCGCTTGACCAACTGAGCCACTCCGGTGCCCCTTCTTATATCTTTTTGACAGGAGATAGTTTTGTAACTTGAAGTAAGGTACCCAAGAAAGTTAGGCAGCTACCCTCCCACAGAAACTGTGAATAGAGTACTATTACCCTTGTTGTTTACATTTCAAAGAGATGGTTCTCAGGTCGTTGAGAAAGACATTTCTGAGTCCTAAAGCTGACAAGAGGCTTATTTAGCTTCTAAAAAATTTATACACATTTCAAAGAGACAAAGAAAGAAATTATAATTCAACATTTTCTAAAGTAAATGCTCCATAAAAGGGAGAAGAGAGAAGTCCATTCCCTTATTTTCAACAGGGAGAATTAAGCCTCTTGTTTTTTATTTTTTATTTATTCCTACACCACATATTCTGGTGCTTGCTAGAAAAATCTCTAGTCCTGTTCTTTCGGGTCATGACGTCCAAGTGACTCAGCCTGGTGGATATTCCCAGAAACAATTCCTACAGCCATTTGTTTCCCTTGTAACAAAGTTCTTCATTTAACCCTGGCCTTCTCATTCCCAGAGCAAACAAGCACCCTGGGACAGGGGCAAGATCACTGGATCACGAGAGTGGACAAGCATGGCTTGCCCTGTATTGGGAACATCGCTGTCTCCTCTAAAATTGTCCCATGATAAGCCAACCCGACCTACCAGATTTCTCACATATGGTGATTTTTTTTCCCCTCAGAGTTTACAGAGTGCTTCTCTGTAATTCACTTCATTCAGGGACCATCTCAACTTCCAAATATATTTATAAATATTCCAATTTTGAATGGGCTTTGAACTGTTTCCCATTATAGCTCCCAGACCTGAAACACATCAAGATATATGATCTAACAATCTGATTTAAATTTCCAAATATTATAAGACGGATGAAAAGTTTGCTGAATATTATATGGCAAAAGGTTGGTGTAATCCAAATATATAGATGAGTTCAGTAGGGTGTTATTATATTATTCCACACGTGGACCTAAAGAATTCTCATTTAAACAAGATGTTTAACTGAATATACTTTAGTTGTTCTTGGGGCTGACCAGCTTCACACAAAAGAAAAGAATAAGTTATGAAAAACTGAGATCTTCCCTTCAGGAATAAAAGACAAGGGGAAGGGGGAAGAAGGAGACAGAGAAGACAAGAATGTGTAGTCATAAAAGGCAGGAGAAAAGAGAGTTCCAAAAAGGAGGTGTCAGTGGTATTGAATATTACACAAGTTTTAGGGAAAAAAAAATGCACTAAGAAAATCCTTTCAGATTTGAAAGATAATTTAAAAATGTAAGAATGATCTTAGGTATATAAATTCAGTAAATTATGAAGTGGAAACTAAAGATGGGCAAAGAAACAGAGGTGAAATTATATATTATTTAAGAAGTTTTGCGGGGCACTTGGGTGGCTCAGTCATTAAGTGTCTGCCTTTGGCTCAGGTCATGATCTCAGGGTCCTGAGATCAAGCCGTGCATCGGGCTCTCTGCTCAGCAGAGAGCCTGCTTCTCCCTCTCCCACCCCCCTGCTTCTCCCTCTCCCACTCCCCCTGCTTGTGTTCCCTCTCTCGCTGTGTCTCTCTCTGTCAAATAAATAAAATCTTTAAAACAAATTTTTTTTTTGCAATAAAATAAGCCCAAGACAGCTAGGCAGTCAAAATTTTGTTTTGTTTCACTTTAAAACATAGGAAGGAAGAAGAAAAGAGTCAATTTGATGAGGGAAAGGAGGCGCAGTAGCCAAAGAAAGTAGAATATTGGACGAAGGATGCTCTGAGAGATGACAAGAAAAAAATATCAATAATATTAACAATAATAACTGCACACATATCAGATATGTGATTCATCTTTTAGCTCTGCTAGAGAAAAATCTTCCTTATCTAAGATCAGCCTCTGTTCCCCTACTCATGCTCCCTTCCTTGCTTTTGAATTATCTCATGTCTCTTCAATTATGAATAAATCATCTGTTGGGTATCACTGCACTTTCAAATTTCCATTCCATCATTTTGGAAGAATCCAATAAACAACAATGACAAAGTAATCCTACTAGACCAACCTTCCAACCACAAACACATAAGAAAAAGTAGACAATGGGCGCCTGGGTGGCTCAGTTGGTTAAGCGACTGCCTTCGGCTCAGGTCATGATCCTGGAGTCCCGGGATCGAGTCCCACATCGGGCTCCCTGCTCAGCAGGGAGTCTGCTTCTCCCTCTGACCCTCTTCCCTCTCGTGCTCTCTATCTTTCATTCTCTCTCTCTCAAATAAATAAATAAAACCTTAAAAAAAAAAAGAAAAAGTAGACAAAATATATGAAACAACTATTTTCAGGCACTGGACAAGGAGTCAAGGATGGAGATCCGAGAAAGAAGGGAAACAAATTAGTTGAACTCTAAAATAGCCAGGGCTCTCTATCTGGAGGTGTCTGTTAGACAACACTGGAGGGCAAACCCAAGCTAGGCACAGCAAGTCGAGGGACAGAGTTCAGAGTTCAAGGAGACTAAAGCAACTGAGGGGCAGAATACAAAAAGGAAAAATCTCCAGAAATCTGCAAAGGAGTGTGTTCTAGTTTATAACTGAAAATAATAAGCTGTACATGCATGCACAGGTTGAGACTCCACAAGCCCAGGCAAAGAACAACTATGAGAGAAAAAACAACTACTGGGGAGGTGAATGCTGAGCTACAGAGCTTGCAAAGAGTTAGATGTTTGAGATCCAAGCAACCAGAATGGATGGACCTCATTGACCACCCAGTGCCTTAGAAACCATATGTCCTAGCAGCAGAGAAAAATTAGCTCTAAAATGAAGTCTATTCCACTGTGACCCAACAAAGCTTCAAAAGAAAATCTTGAAATAATCAAGTAAATTTACAAATAAATTTTGTAAATTATTTTGACAGCTTTTTTGTAAATTAGCTTGACAGCTTGTCAGTACCAACTACAATACTCTTTTTTTTTAAGATTTTTTTTATTTATTTATTTGACAGAGAGAGACAGTGAGAGCAGGAACACAAGCAGGGCGAGTGGGAGAGGGAGAAGCAGGCCTCCCGCCAAGCAGGGAGCCTGATGTGGGACTCGATCCCAGGACCCTGGGATCATGACCCGAGCCGAAGGCAGACGCCCAACTACTGAGCCACCCAGGCGCCCCATCAACTACAATACTCTTTAAAGAAAGAAAACAAGACACAGAATTCAACAACATTTATAATGTCCAACATCCAATCAAAACTTACTAGACAAAAATAAAAAGGAAATGTGATCCAAAATGAAAAGGAGTATCAGTCAATAGCAACACACCCAGAAATAACAGAGATGATAGAATTACCAGGCAGAGAATTTGAAATAGCTATGGTAATATGTTGTAAGATTCTTTTTTTAAAAGTGAACATAATGAGGAAAAAATGGAAGGTTAAAAAATAAGTAAATGTAACTGAAGAGCATATAGAGCTGAAGTGAAAATTTTACTGGATGTGTTCAATAGCTGTTTAGACTTCACAATAAAATAATTTGAAGACAAAGTATAAAAGCTATCCAAACTCCATGTCATGGGGGAATAAAAACTAAAAACAAACTAAATAGAACTTCAGTGGCTTTTGGAACACCACCCAACAATCTAATGTATGTATAATTGGAGAAAAAAAAAGGGGGTGAGGGCAGAAAAAATATTTGAAGAAAACATTTCAAAGACATAATGACAAAAATTTTTGAAAATTGGATGGAAAATGTAAATTTACAGGTTCACAAAGCTTTATAAATACCAAGCAAGACAAACAAAACAGAATTACACCTACATGTCATAATTAAATTTCCAAAAATCAACAATAAAAATTGTTAGGACAATCAGAAATTAAAATATTCACCATACTCACCCACACATCACAACACATGTTATATAAGTATGGAAATATACATAATACATTGCTTATGTTTCATGAGAACCATGCGAGTCAGAGGACAATGGGACAATATCTTTAAACTGCTTGGGGTTGGGGGGGTGGAGTGGAATAAACTACCTAGAATTCTTTATGCAGTAAATATATCCTTCAGAATGAAGGGCATGTAAATAAATTTCACACAAACAAAAACAAAGAAATTTTTGCTACAAGACCTTTACTGCAAGTAATGTTAAAAGGGTGGCTCAGTTGGTTAAGTGACTGCCTTTGGCTCAGGTCATGATCCCGGGTCCTGGGATTGAGCCCTGCATTGGGCTTCCTGCTCAGCGGAGGGCCTGCTTCTCCCTCTGTCTCTCTTCCCTGCTTGTGCTCTCCTGCTCACTCTCTGTCAAATAAATAAATAAATTCTTAAAAGAAAAAAAAATTAACTCAAAGGGGACACCTGGGTGGCTCAGTTATCTGCCTTTGACTTAGTCATGATCCCAGGGTCCTGGGATAGAGCCACACTTTGGGCTCCCTTCTCAGCAGGGAGTCTGCTTCTCCCTCTCCCTCTGCTGCTCCCCCTGCTTGTGCTCTCTCACTCTCTCACTCAAATAAATAAAATCTTTTTTTTAAAGATTTTATTTATTTATTTGAGAGGGAAAGAGAGTGAGAGAAAGCACGAGAGCAGCAGAGGGAGAAGCAGACTCCCTGCGGAGCAGGGAGCCTGATGTGGAGCTTGATCCAGGGACCCTGGGATCATGATCTGAGCTGAAGGTGGATGCTTAACCAACTGAGCCACCCAGGCACCCCATAAATAAAATCTTTTAAAAAAATTAAAAATGGATCATACAGTTCAACATCTAAAAGAAAACATAGAAAAATCTTTGCAATCTTGGGGTATGCAAAGATTTCTTAGGATGCAAAAAAAAAAAACATAAGAAAAAAACAAATTAGATTTCAAAAATTTAAAACTTTTGTGAATCAAAATATATTATTAAAAAATGATCAGGGTGCCTCAGTGGTTCAGTCGGTTAAGTGCCCAACTCTTGATCTTAGCTCAGGTCTTGATCTCAGGGTCATAAGTTTGAGCCCCATGTTGGGCTCCACACTGGGCATGGAGCCTACTTTAAAAAAAATTATTAGGGTGCCTGGGTAGCTCAGTCTGTTAAGTATCTGCCTTCAGCTCAGGTCATGATCCCAGGATCCTGGGATCAAGCCCTGCATCAGGCTACTTGCTCAGCAGGGAGCCTACTTCTCCCTCTCCTGTTCCCCTGCTTGTGCTCTCTCTCTCTCAGTCTCTCTGTCAAATAAATAAATAAAATCTTAAAAAAAAAATTATTACTAAGCCACAAACTGGGAAAAAATATTCTCAATTTTTTTATCTCACAAAGGACTCATATCTAGAATAAAGAACTTTTGTGACAACAAAAGGAAAATTAATCTAACTTTTAGTGAATAAAATATTTTAATAAAAAATATTTTAAATAATTCTTCACAAAGAATAAATATATGAAGTCAATAAGCATATGAAAATTCGCTAAATATCACGAGTCATCACAGAAATGCAAATTAAATTAACAATGAGAAAACGCTATTTACCCCTACAATAATGTCTTTTTTTAATTGATAGTAACAAATATTGGTAAAATGTAGAGCAACTAGAACTTTTGTATGTCTGGTTGATGGGACAGCAAAATGGTGAAATCTCACTGGAGAACAATTTGGCTCTTTCTTAAAAAATTAAACATATACTTATCTCATCTAAGAAAATTCAGCTAACATTTATTCATCTAAAATAAAAACATATGCTCACCAAAAGATTCCTGCATGAGTATTCAGCACAGCTTTATTCATATAATTAAAACTGAAACAACTCAAGAACTTATCAACCACTAAGTGAATAAACAAGGTGTGGTATGTTCATGGAATATGGAATGTGTAAGGAAGGAAAACTTTCCCTCTCTTCCTTTCTAGTTTCTTTGGCTGGTCTAATAATTAAATTGACATTAGACAGATTAAGAGGAGAAAAAAACAAAAATATTTTTTAGAAAAAAATAATTTTAATTTTGTATGTACAGCAGCTCATAGAAATACGAGACTCAAAAAAGTGACCACACCAGGCAGCATTTTTATCTGTTAGACAAAGAAACAATAGATTTGTGAGGAATTGACAAGACAGAATTTTGGACTTGGGGAGGTAAATTGGTAAAGTAACAACGATTGTTTTTATAGCTTTCATGGCCCTAAATTCTCCATCTCTGGTGATAAGGATGTCTCTCTTCCTCCTGGTTCAGGGAGGGTATACCTCACATGGGAGACTTATTTCCTGCTTTCAGGGAGACAACGGAAGTTCAGAGGGTCCTTCCTGCACTAGCTGTGTCTTAAGTAACTTTAATTTTAAATAATCGATTTGCCAAAGTGTTATATTTTGAGGCAGCCTGCCCTGAACCTTATCAAATACTACTCAGCAATCAGAAGGAATGAATGAACTTTTTATATTTGACAATAGGGTTGAATCTCAAAAATTCTTTGCTAAATGAAAGCATCCAGACACAAAAAAGTATACAGATCGTATGATTTCACTCATATAAAGTCATACAGAAGTGAAGACTAATCTACAGGCATAGAAATGAGATCAGTGGTTGTTGGAGTGGGAGGGAAGGTGTTGAGGAAGACTAACTGAAAGTGGGCACAAAGGAATTTTTTGGAGTGCTGAGAACCTTCGAAATCTTAATTGAAGTGGTGGTTCCATGGGTATACACATCTGTCAAAACCCGCTGAACTGTATGCTAAAAATGACTGCATTTTATTCTATGTGAGTTATACCTCATTAAACTTTTTTTAAAATTACAACTCTAACTCTATTTTCTCGTTTTGCAGAGTGTCCCCCAACAATGAGTTATGCTTGCTATATCCATCAACTCTCTGTTGACGCTCAAGAGTTCAAAACCCCATCTTTTCACTTATCACCCTAAGATAGTTCACCAAAAAAGTCGTACAATTCTATGCCATTCACTCTTGCATTTCTGTATACCTGGCCACTTGTCACATTATTAATCAAATTTCCTACCCTTGATTCAACTTAGTTCAATAGAGGATCCCATTTAATTATTAAGAAACCACTGATTTTTCTTCTTGCAGAAACTGTGAAATTCAAGATCTAAAACCTACAAAATCATGGATTCTCTGATTTTGATTAATTATCTCAGGAGTGGAGGGATGACTGGTCCCAATTAGAATTTAGAAAACGGCCAGTGCCCCACCTTGACTTATGAATAAAGTTTTAGCGAGACTTTGTTTTCTCCTGGGAGTCTCTGGAGCACATCCATGGAGACTGATGTCCCAGAGGAAGCTAAGAAAGTGCCCCACTAACAAACTGCTATTCTGAGAGAAGAAATCTTGACCTAGTGTGAACTGACCTATTAATCAGTTTCCACACAATTCTCTTAAATACCGAAGCAATCTTGCTATTTCCTGAAAGCTTTATGAATGGAATTCAGCAATGCGTAACAACACTTACCTTAAATTTTAGAAAGAGATTCATTTTCCTGGTGCAAAAAAGGAAATTTTCTGTTTCAGTTCTGTGCCTTTATATGAACCTCTCCTTTCCTTTCAGGCGGCTCTTATTGGATAATGACACGCCTCCGCCTCCGGACCAGAAGTGTTTCCCTGGGAATCATTAGTGCTGTCAGTATTGCTTTGCTAAGAGAGAGCAAAGAATACTATTCTGGGTTAAGTGTTGCTCTTCTGTAGAATGAATAGATATGGCTAGCCTTGATGCCTTGAACCCTTGAAATAAATTCCAATTAATGCATCTCCGTCTCATATAGAAAAGTCATAAGTATGACTGGACTTGGACAAGCAAGCAGTCTTAATTCACCGCATTTTACCCACAACCATCAATCCTTGGGATGAATTTCAAACTGGCTGTCTTTATTTGCATTTCGGTTTTGCACAGTCCCCCAAATAGTGATTCTTGATGCATGTCCCTTTGTGGAATTTATAGAGTATAATCCGGGTGCCTCTGCTGGAAGGTGGTACACTATTGGGCATCTTCAAATTTACTACATGATCAAAGTCTTGAAAAATTGAAATTGACCCCAGCAACACTTCAGAAAAACAAAATGACTAAGCAAACAAACAAAAGATGAGGCTTGGGACATATTGCCCTAAGCCCAGATTGGGAAAAGATATATGTTAATATCTTTGTACTTCTTTCTTCTTTTGAGACAATGAAAAGTTTCAGAAAAATGAAGGATGCTTGTCAAACCATTGAGCATCAAGTGGGTTAAGAAAGCTCTCTGTACTCTGGGCAGTCCGGAGATCTGGGATAATAACCAGAACACAGTAGAAACACAAAGCCCTGATTAGGGAAAGATGGAGCAGAAAGGTTTGCATGCAGCAAAATTTACATAAAAGCTGGAAGCAGCCGTGGACTTGGAGACAAATTATTTAGCAAACAGTCCCTGTTATGTCTCTAGCATTTGAAATATAACAGTAGCCTTTTATAAACATATGCATGTATCAGTCTATATAAACTCATAGGTAACTGGGGACACAGTATCAACAAAATATCCATTTATATAATCCTTCAGAAAAAAATCTCTTTTGAGGACTTATTTTATGCCAAGCCCATGCTTCGGCCCCACAGATATTATTGCTGCCCTCGCGACCTTAGAGTTTGTGGAGGAAGCCAAACAAACTGTAAATTCAATGTTGTAAGCGTTCAGATATGGAAATGCGCAGGGGGTCGGGCGGAGGGGGGTGGGGCGTGGGGACGAGGAAGGTAGGAGTAGCACTGGAACTAGCCTGGAGATGAGAAGTCAGGAAAGGCTTTCCGTGACAGGCTCCTCGGCTGGGGTCTAGAAGTCAGACTGGATTTAGCCAAATGTGGAAGAGATTGGGGGAGGGGATTCTAGGCCAAGTTAACAGCACGCGAAGTGATTAGGTGATGAGAGAGAAGATGGCACCTTCAGGGAACCAGAGCAGGGGTCAGCAAACTGTTGCTGTAACGGGCTGGCCTGATCATGAGTATTTTAGGCTTTGGGGGTCCTATACTCTCTGCTATAACTCTGAACTCTTTTTTTTTTTTTAAGATTTTATTTATTTATTTGACAGAGATAGGGAGAACAGGAACACAAGCAGCGGGAGTGGGAGAGGGAGAGCGGGCTTCCCGCCCAGGAGGGAGCCCAATATGGGACTCGATCCCAGGACCCTGGGATCATGACCTGAGCCGAAGGCAGACGCTTAACGACTGAGCCACCCAGGCGCCCTGTAACTCTCAACTCTGCCATTGTAGCACCAAAGCATCCACAGGCAATACGTAAACAAATTAGTGTGGTTCCAGGGAAATCTTATTTACAGATAGTTAGCCAAACTCTAAACTTGGGTAACTCAATGAGCACAGAGCATAGAATGGGGAAGGAAAATGGAAGAGCAGGCAGGAAGATTGGGTGAGGTAAGACCAGATCATCAATGCCTTGAATGTCACACCAAGGAGTCTGGGTGCTACCCTTAAGGTTCTGAGGAGCGACATGGTCAGAATTGTGTTTGAAAAGGACCACTCTAGTTACAGTTTGAAACATGTGTAAGAAAGAGTATGACATAGGGAGTTCAGTTAGGAGGCTGTCTTGATCCCGATGAAAGATAATGGCATGAACAAAAATAGCCTCGAAGAGACCGAAGGAACAGATTGGAAGGTAAGGAGGTAACATGAACAGGACGACTCCTGATTGCTACGGGGAAATGAGGAGGAATGCCATATGACTCTATACGTCATGACTTCTCCAAAGGAAAAGAAAGAGTCTAGACTATATAGTTAAATCTGGTAAGCATGTCAACTGCAATGTTTAATCCAGTAATCCAGTACTTTAACTCTATCCCCTTAGCTTCCTAGGGTTGCTTTCCTGTCTTTATCTGAATATTGCTTTCACCTGCTAACTCACACCATCTGCCCTTCCTCGAAATCTCACAAAACTTCACGTGGGCTCATACCCCAATCTAGTCGGCGGTCCAGACAGCTACCGCCTGGTTCCTGCCCCTTCTCTTTTGCTCTGCATCCCTCCTGCGGGTCACTGCTCTTGCCAGGCACGCCCACTTCTGCTGCTACCATTTCTGCGGACACCATTGCTGCAGCTCCTGGGTCCTCGTGGTGCCAAAGCCAAGTCATGGTCCTTACAAAAGTACGCAGAGTCGGTATCTCCTCGTCTATGCCTTGCTTTGTCACCTGGATACATAGCAGTGCACCTGGGTACATAGCAGTGCTATCTGTGACCAGAATCTCAAAGGAGCCCATTCAGTTATCACCAGCAGCCCCTTCCTCCATGAAGCATAGATAAATGTGTACGTGTGTTGGGGAGGAAGGTGACACCATATTTTCCACACATACACATATGCACAAATTTGCCCCATGTTTGCAAACTCCCTGACTCAAGAGTCTCTCCTCCAAAAGTCTCATGAACCCATCATGTACACTGACTTCTAGGAGGCCTGTCCCACCTGTTAGTTTATCAGAAGTGCCTAGACTGACCCAACTCCCAGCTCCAGCTGAATTCTCTGCTTTAGTTCTATTTCACAAACTTCAGGCCTTGTCTGGAATGCATTTTCCCTCCCTACCCCACTCTCTTTTCCTATTGAATGCCTCTAGACTCAGCTTAGGCATCTTCTTCTCTGGAAAACTTTCTCTAACCACCACCCAGGCTGGGTAAGGGGTCTTTCTGGGTGTTCCCAAAACAATCTGTGCACAAATCTACACTATCACTCGCTGGGTTTCTCCCTATTTAAATGATAAGCTCCTTAGTCCTCTAAGAGGACTTGGAACATAGGAAGCTCTCAACAAATGCTTATGGAATATATAGGTCTAGTTCTCCAAATTGTGGAACGTTTATCCCTTAGAAATTTTGTATTAAGCAGGAGAGACTGCCACTCCCTTCTGAGTAGGGAATGAAGATAAATCTATATCTACCCTATTTTGAGGGACAAGGCCCATGGCCAGTTATACTGACCATTAGTACAAATTCAAATACTTCTCTGTCTCTTATAGTCTCATGGGAAATAACTGAAGCTTTTGACTTAATAGGCAAAAAATAATAATCCTTTCCTAGTCTAAAAAAGAGGTGGGAGGAAATGGAAGCATTTTTCTCCTCTACGCTCTCAGAGAATTCTTGTTCTCTGATATGGGGATAGAATGAAGCCACAAATCAACGAACTTTCCCATACTTTGAAAATGGAGCAGTTCATTTCACAGCAATTTACCTTACCCACTGCAAAGAAGAACCGTGTGGAAGAATATCCTCAGTAAGATAGGAAGTCGTGTTACTCTTTTCCAGTGAATTTTAAGAGAGTTGAAAGTTCTCAACCTATGAATTTGCATATACAAATAGGAATGCTTTGCTTGGTATGGAAAGATACTTAGTCACAAAGGGAGGTTTTGGTAGGGATGTACTTTCCAGGATCCAATTTGTTATCTCAAGCATTTGCTAGACTTTTTACTTTTTTAGTTTCATGTCTATGGATCTTTATCCAGTATACAGTGATTAGGTACATCTGTATATTAGGCCCTAATTCAGCTGGTCTTGGCATTTTAAATTAAAGCTTAGTACATTTTCCTACTTGCTTAGCAATTTTATTCATTTCGTTTGAATGTTTTTTAGTCTCCTTTGTTATGAGTCTGAATTAGAATTTGGAAGTGGATTCTTGAGAAAAACATCTGTTCCATTATCTAAGTTAGTATTTCACCGCTAATATATAACAGCAATGATTTTTAGTTGTATAAATACACCCAGAGAGATGTGGGGGGGGGGTTGTAAAATCAGCTTTCTTAAACATATTTGTAATATAAATCAAGAATTTCTTTTAGAACAGAAAAGGGGAGTGTGGATTATTTCTTATGAACCCACAGCTCAGTTTATGCAGACATACCATTGTATATACTTTAAAAAAAATCATATGGATTTTTGACAGTTAAACCCTGTCACCAAGTGTACTTTCGAAGTCCATTAAAAGATGGTTTAGCTGGCAAAAGGACAAGCCCAATCCTGAGTAACGAAGGAGTGTTGAGGGTGTATATGTGTATGCGAAGGAGGGGGAGTGTCCTGAAGGACCTTATATAGACCCAGAATCCTTTTTTTGTGTCCAACCTGTATTTGAGCATGAGATTTGAAGAAGCTACTTTCCTTGCTTGTCTTTCAAGAGTTTCAAGGGACATGAGAAATGGCACGACAATCACAGAGCTCATCCTCTTAGGCTTTCCTGATATCCAAGGACTACAGATCCCTCTCTTTATAGTCATCTTTTTCGTCTACATATTAACCCTTGCAGGCAAGGGGCTCATAATTGCCATTGTCTGGGCAGAGCCCAAGCTTCAAATACCAATGTACTTCTTCCTCTGCACCTTGTCCTTCTTAGAGATCTAAGGGATGACCACAGTCATCCCCAAACTGTTGGAAACTTTTGTGGTGACAAGAACAGCTATCTGCAACCTCTGCTGCCTACCGCAGGCTTTCTTCCACTTTTTCCTGGGCACCACTGAGTTCTTTATCCTCACCATCACATCTTTTGACCATTACCTGGCCATCTGAAAGCCCCTTCGCTACCCCACCATTATGACCAGCAACCTCTGCCTGCAACTTGCCCTCGGTTCCTGGGTGGTAGGCTTTACCGTTGTCTTTGGTCAGATGCTGCTGCTCATCCAGGTGCCATTCTGTGGCAACAATGTCATCAATCATTTCTACTGTGATGTTGGTCCCATTTTGAAAGCAGCCTGTGCAGACACAAGCATGCTGGAGCTCCTGGGTCTTTTGGCGACCGTCCTGGTGATCCTAGGGTCACTCCTCTTCACAATGATTTCTTATCTTTATATCTTGTCCACGATCCTACAGATTCTTTCAGCCACTGGCCAACAGAAGACTCTCTCTCCCTGTGCCTCTCACCTGACAGTAGTCTCCCTGCTCTATGGTGCTGTTTTGTTCATGTACCTGAGACCCACAACACACTCTTCCTTTAAGATTAATAAGGTGGTGTCCGTGCTAAATACTATCCTCACACCTCTTCTGAATCCCTTCATTTATACAATTAGAAACAAGAAGGTGAAAGCAGCCCTAAGGAACACAATGGCTTGTCCAAAGACTCATCATCCACAGTAAAACATGCAACACATCAAAATGAACTTAAGGCAGATACAAAAATTAAATGTGAAAGAGGACTGTGGAGAAGGTAAAGATGTAAAAGCAAACTATGATGGTTAAAGTCTCCTATAAGAATTTGTTATGTATAGGGGCGCCTGCGTGGCTCAGTCGGTTAAGCGGCTGCCTTCAGTTCAGGTCATGATCCCAGGGTCCTGGGATCGAGCCCCACATCGGGCTCCCTGCTCAGCGGAAAGTCTGCTTCTCCCTCTTCCTCTCCCCCTGCTTGTGAACTCTCTCTCTCTTTCTCTGTCAAATAAATAAATAAAATCTTAAAAAAAAAAAAAAGAATTCGTTATGTATAAATGAATCAGGAGTCCTTCAAAAGAAATGAACTCATTCTCCAACAAGGAAATCCCAGAATACCTTCAGATGCATCAAGTAGAAACGGCAAAAGTCAAGGAAAACTGTCAGTAGCCTTAAAAAGAAATGTAAGGAATCCTGTCTCCCTCTTTGTTTATAATAACTCTTCTTGCCTCATTCCCTTGTCAATGGCATAAAACATCCCACACATTTTCTCAGTACTTAGTTTCTTCACAGTATAAGTCCCCCGTAGGCTCCTAATCAATTCTAATGGATCTTTCAAAAATGTTTTAAATAAACCAAGTGTTTTTTCTGATACTGTGGGACTTTCATTTGAATAGAATACAAATGTCTACATACACCTAAATGTGTTTATTCCCAGATAATACCAAAACTTGAGGACATCATGTGAAAATTTCTAATTGGATTTAGCCAGTTCTTATGCTTCACTCTAGGTAGGCCAGGTGCCTAAGAAACCAAAAGTCTGAGAGCCAATGAACTATGAAGGTTTTCTTGCTGGAAAACTCAGTCCCAAGGTTACATTAAGGACAGGGCTTGAATGTAAGGTTATCATGTAATGTCCCTCAAGGCAATGACAAACCTATTCATTTAACCATGTTCTTGGGCAAGACATTTGGCAGAAAAAGTTTTTTACAGAATGATGATGCAGGTGAGTCAGTTTGTAAAAATGAGTATTATATGTGCCCCTCTTCCCACAGCAAAAAAAAGTCTATCATTAAAAGCCCATTAAACTGATTTTTTAAAAAAGGATTATTGCACATCCTTTTTAATATTGAGTTGAAAATTACAAAAGCAAAACAAAGTGTAATGAGGTGAAAATGTTATTATCTCAACTGTCCGATCTGATCTGATCTTAGAGAGGAGTTGTCTTGGGGCCAGGCAGGTGAAATTGGTCATTTGAAGGCAGAGGGAGAGAGAGAGCTCTAGGATGAGTATTATCAAGAGCCCTGTCATCAAAAGAATGGTTTAAATTGCCCTGAATGAGAAAATCTGGGTAATATCTAAGTGCTCCTCAGAGGGGAAAATGGCACAAAAAGTAAAGAGAGGAGAAATGAGCCCAAAAGATGAATGTAGCAGAAAAGTCTGTGGGAAGAAGCCAGTGGAAATTCTCCAAAGTTGGGGAGCCTACAGAGCATTTTAAAGGTGGAGATGCCTATCCTCAATTTGAGGCCACATTTCTATGCTGTTCAACTGTCTTCCCCTTTAACCTTTAGTAAAGTCTCCTACATTACCAAATATACATATGAACAGGCTGTGTAGGTCACACACATTCGTGTATGTGTATGTTGTGCATGTAATTCAAGGAAGAACTGAGTTTCTTGTCTGGAATGATGTGGTTTGGATGCTGGACAGCCCATAGAAAAGCTCACAGCAACGGCCACAGAATATGCAGAAATTTTAGGAAGAACTTCAGACTTTCATTGGCTTCGGCATGGCTCCAGGTAACCTATATCTTGGGGAATTGAGACACTTGGGTTATATTATTACTTAAAAACACTTTTAAAATCTGCTTTCAAGTTTCACAGATATTAGTTTCCCTGGGCCTAGCCTATTGCCTTAAGAGTTACCTGTTTGGAAAAAAAAAAAAGTTACCTGTTTGATAGCAGACAGAGGGTAACATAGAACACCTTGACAGATCTTATAAAGGAGAGAACAAATGTGAGAGTACCACCTGAGTCCAATTCATGAAAATCAAAACAGACATCATTTATTCAAGCATTTTTCATATTTTATTGATGTATTGGTATCATGTCCCAAGCAATGTGTCAGGTACTGATTCTGTTGAAAAAAACATTTTTGTGTAGTCTGCCAGAAAATCAGTGCTAGGGGTTGGAAATGCCAGAGTTGGAGAAGCCTATCCAACAAAGATGCTCCAACACCTGAACATCAAGAATGAAATGGGTTACAAGACTTCTAGGTAGCCCTGCCTTAGATCTTCACCAACATGGTCCCTCCAAAGTCACCAGGGAGTGTGTTGTCTACCTCCAGTGCCTACAGGAGCCAGAGTGTTGTTTTGAGGAAAAGGAGCCCTGGCCAAAAGGAGCCCTGGCCACAGAGACAACATGGCAGAGCTTGACTTTACATTGCCCTGTTTCTTAGGGCTCTAGAACCCAAATATCTTCCCCAAATGTACATACCCCAGCTTTCTCCAAGAGAATAAGAAATTACAACAAGAACTCATCCAAACAATATCATAAACAACCTCTTACTCAGATCCCTGGATAGTAATTATTTTTCTACGACTGGTAACTCTGATGACAAGGTGGAGCTCATGCATACAGCTGAGCCAAATCCTTGACAATGAGCTCTTGAGTTAATTTGTTCCTGAAAAAATGTACACACTTAAGTAAAGCGGTTGTTTCCATGATGTGTTCCAAGAATACATTAGTAATTAAAAACAGGGTTCAAGTATTCAAATCGGGGGACATACAGAGTTAGACAAGGTTAAGCAGGTTCTTTCACTACTCAATTTCTCAGAATCTTTAACGCTATGTTGAAAAACAATTTCTAACTCCCAAGCTTATGCATATAAAACTGCCTGTTATATCATCTTGGTTTTATTAAGAACTGTGCCTACTATTAGTGATGTCAACCAGAGCAATGACCATTTCAAAAGGAGACTTTACAATCCTCTCCTCAACCAGTCAAATGGTAGCCTCTTGTTCCTGCCTTATTTGGGCAAGACTTCCTTTCCTTATCCACGATCTAGCCCCTCCCTTGTAACTCAGAAAGACCAAAGTCACTTTTGAGTGATACAGCTCCCCTTTACCTGTCAAGTAATAAATTCAGCTTTACTTTTTCAGTTCTAATAATCTTCACATGCATTAGAAACTC
The DNA here is from genome assembly GCF_003265705.2 of Callorhinus ursinus. Classification (NCBI taxonomy): domain Eukaryota; kingdom Metazoa; phylum Chordata; class Mammalia; order Carnivora; family Otariidae; genus Callorhinus; species Callorhinus ursinus. Next base: position 19,614,719 of record NW_027397081.1, on the reverse strand, counting down.
CCAAGAGGAAGATAAGAGAATATGCCTTTCCCAAGCTTACCCAGCTACAGACCACTTTTCTCAAAGTGCCTTAGACTAAAGGTTTCCTGCCATCTTCCTTAAGGCGCATCCAAAGTCATCTCTGTTTTTATCAGGCTCTTATAATTCCATGATATTCATAAATGACCGACCAACTTGGAGATAAAATTTTTAACTCCAATACAAGAAAAGTTGAATACAAAGAATTGGACATGATTACATATTTACCTGACCAAGTGGCTCACCACCACTTTGAATTACATATTCTCCTTGCAAGTTTAAATGAGTCCAATTATAAAAATGCCATTTACACATGACTCTTCCAGAACCATCCACTTTCTGTACCTGGTATTCAGTTAGTCTCAGACTGAACAACTAAAAGGGTAGAATGACACACACTTTCAGATCAGCCCACTCCACTAATTACTCCTGCCATTTCTTTAATTTTTCGAAAATAGTCTCTCTCTTCCAAGTGCAGAAGCAACCATTTTCCTAATAATTAGTTCTTTGGTCTTCATCAGATACTGTTTAAAAAAAAAACAACAACCTAATGCCCCCATCTCCACACTATGGCTTTAGTCCAAGCAGTTGACCTACAATAATAACTGTAAATCACCTTTCCCCATCTACTCTTGGACCCCTTCATTCTCTTCTGTGACCAGAAGGATCTTATAAACATCTATATCTAATCATGTCACTTGATTAAAATCCTTCAATGGCTTCCCATTAACTGTAACAGATAATGCTTAATTTAGTCTATAAGACATTTGGTCTATCAGATCTGATCCCTGTTCACAATACCAGGTCCATCTCATATATTTCTCTATTGCTTTCTGGCCCTAGACACACTATCCTCTCAGTTTCTCCAACACCCTAAGCTCCTTTCCACCTCAGGACCGTTGCATACACACTATTACTTCAAATATTCTTTCTTACCCCACTTCCCACTCCCACCCCAATCTCAGTCTGCCCACTCATCCTTCAGAACTCTGCTCAAAGTTTACTACTCAAGAAAGTTTCTGCTAACCACCTGTCTACCAGCATCATCACCTGGATTAGGACCACCAGTCATAAGCTCTTGCAATAGGTTGTACTTCTCCTTTGTAGAACGTACCACAATCATAAGTAATTTATTCAAATATGTTTCTTCCCTCCCAAACACACACATCCACGTGAAAGCTCCATGAGGACAGGTTGTTCTCCACTGTATTCCATATACTACCACAGTGTCCGTATTCCATATACTACCACAGTGTCCGGCAACAGTAGTTACTCAATAAATAAATCCCACTGACGAATGAAGGACCAGATAACTGGACGGACAGAAAATCAGTCACATCACATATAGATTGTAATCTCTGTAGTTCTGTTATGTAAATATCCCACACTCTGTGTTTTAAAAGTATAAATGAATTACCATAGGCCATATTAGATTAGAATCCCCAATTTATACCAATCACAAAAGTAAATTCAAATTCATAAAAAGGAGAGCAAAAAAGTAGTAAAAGAAAATATAGGATGAAGCCCGGTTGATTTTGGTGTGGACAAAAATGTTCTGGAGTAAGACATGAAATTCAAAGCCACTGAGAAAAAGAGTGTATCAAATTTACCCAATTTGAAACTTTTTTTAGTTTTTTGTTTTTTTTAAAGATTTTATTTATTGATTTGACAGAGGGATAGAGAGACAGCACAAGTAGGCAGAGAGGCAGGCCCAGGGAGAGGGAGAAGCAGGCTCCCCGCCGAGCAGGAAGCCCGATGTGGGGCTCGATCCCACGACCCCGGGATCATGACCCAAGCTGAAGGCAGCCACTTAACCAATTGAGCCACCCAGGTGCCCCTGAAACTTTTTTTTAAATAAAGACTTTGACTCCTGTTCTTTCTTTATTTTTTCCCAAAGATTTTCTTCATTTATTTATTTGACATAGAGAGAGACAGCGAGAGAGGGAACACAAGCAAGGGGAGTATGAGAGGGAGAAGCAGGTTTCCCGCTGAGCAGGGAGCCCAATGCAGGGCTGATCCCAGGACCCTGGGATCATGCCCCAAGACGAAGGCAGATGCCCAACGGCTAAGCCACCCAGGCGCCCCCAATTTGAAACTTAAAACCATAAACAAAGTTAGAATGTAAGCTATAAAGTCAAAGAAATTATTTGCAACATACATATTAAATGATTACTAACAAGAATATATAACATTTAACAAGAATAAGAAAAAAATCCAATTGAGAAATGGGTAAACTCATAGGAAAACTACAAGTCACCAATAAACATACAAAGACTGTTCATTTTCATTCTTAATCCTGGAAAAGGTAAAATAATGAAACATCAATTTTTACCCATTTTACAAGTTTTTTTGAGAGAGAGTGAGAGAGAGAACAAGCGGTGGGGGGGTAGTCAGGGTGGGAGAGGGAGAGAGAGAGAGAGGGGGGGGGGGAATCTTAAGCAGGCTCCCTGCTCAGTGCAAGTCAGTCAGGGCTCAATCCCAGGACCCTGAGACCATGACCCAGGCCAAAACTGAGAGTCGAATGCTTAACCAAATGAGCCACCCAGGCGATCCTCACTTTCCAAGGTTAACAACATAAAATAGTGGCATGAATATGGGGGAAAAACATTCTCATATACAGCCCTTAAGATCATAAATTGGTGCAGTCTCTGGGGAGATAATTTGGTAGTATTGATTGAATGTATACAACCTATGACCCAGCAATACTTTTTATTTGTCCCAGAGTAACATTTGCATGTATGCATGAAGAAGATGTTTATTATAGCATTGTTTGTGATAGTAACAATTATAAACAACACATACTACCCATAGGGAAATGGCTAGTCACACAATGGAATGTTATGCGAAAAGTAGAAGGAATAAGGGAGATCTGTATGTACTATGAACAGGTCTCCAAGGCCCAATACTGGGAGAAAATAGCAAACTGAGGAATCCAACATGAACCCACACATATATGCATACGCACACAAAATAATAATATATGATTTCTATGAATACTTATGTATATTGTATGTAAAAGTATAGAAAAGGTAAGGTAAACACGTAAGAATAAACATTTGATGAGAGAGATGAGGAAGCCAGGCTTAGTAAAAGGTCATTAACTGCAATGTTTGAAATGTTTAGACAAACATTTATGTATCATTTATGAACTTAATACTTTAAAATATTAAATGAAATCTATAATGAGAACATCTGGCACACAGTAGACCTTCACGAACCGTATATTCCCGCCCCTCCATCAAAAGTAACGAATAGGGGCGCCTGGGTGGCTCAGTTGGTTAAGCTTCAGCTCAGGTCATGATCCTGGAGTCCCAGGATCGAGTCCCGCATCGGGCTCCCTGCTGGGCGGGGAGTCTGCTTCGCCCTCTGACCCTCCCCCCTCTCATGCCCTCTATCTCATTCTCTCTCTCAAATAAATAAACAAAATCTTTAAAAAAATAAAAAAGTAACGAATACCTTGGCTTCAAACACAATAGACTGATCCCAGGAATGTGTCCTATTAAAATGAAACGTGTAAGACATAGTTGGGGGGAGAGAAGGCCCTCCCATGGCACGTGGAGAGGGGTGACTTAGGGGGTTCAAGGGACAGGGAGAATAAAAAAGAAAATAGGAGAGATCACTGGCCGAGACAAACTGAACAAATGAGGTCAGGGAGGTCAGTCTTAACGAAACACAAAGACATGCTCCAAGGAAAACAGAAGAGAACAGGATACCGTAACTATTCTCTTACTAAGCTCTTACAACGTTCCAAAGAGTTCGCATGCAATATATCCCTTAGCTCTCAGAGCAAGGGTATTATTATACCCATTTTAGAAGAGCACACTGAACTCTAGAGGGGTATAGGGGATTGCCCGAGGCCTCACAACTGCTCGTGAATGCAAGAGCGAAACCCCAAACGGCTCTCCTTGCTACCCCGCTTCGCGGACAATTCAAGAAAAACAAGTAGAGTTACAGACTCCAAAATCAAAGCAGAGATCAAAAGCGGTGAAACGGGTGCGCCTGGGTGGCTCAGTCGTTAAGCATCTGCCTTGGGCTCAGGTCAGGATCCCGGGGTCCTGGGATCGAGTCCTGCATCATCGGGCTCCCTGATCGGCAGGAAGCCTGCTTCTCCCTCTCCCACTCCCCCGCTTGTGTTCCTGCTCTCGCTCTCTCTCTCTCTCTGTGTCAAATAAATAAAATCTTGGGCGCCTGGGTGGCTCAGTTGGTTAAGCGACTGCCTTCGGCTCAGGTCATGATCCTGGAGTCCCGGGATCGAGTTCTGCATCGGGCTCCCTGCTCAGCAGGGAGTGGGCTTCTCCCTCTGACCCTCTTCCCTCTCGTGCTCTCTATCTCTCATTCTCTCTCTCTCAAATAAATGAATAAAATCTTAAAAAAAAATAATAATAAATAAATAAAATCTTTAAAGACAAACAAAAGCGGTGAAACGGGTATGTGTGTAAACTGAAGGCCGCGGGCTGCAGGGGCGGCGGGCGGAAGCGGTATGGCCTGAGACTTTCCGCGCTGGGTCCCCGCGGCGACCAGAGCCTCCACCCGCGCGTAGCGCACAGAGACCAAACCTCCCGCTGCCTAGAAGGGCTCCAGCGCCGCGAACAGGCGGGGCGAAGCCCAGCTTCCGGTTCCGGGCGCAAAGGCCCCACGTGTTCCGACCCGCCAGGCCCCGCGCGGCTCGGATCCGGCGGCGCTGCTACGGCCGGGAGTGGGTGGGGGAGAAGCCGGGGCAGGGGAGGAGCTGCCGGAGCTGCCGGAGCCGTGAGTGCTGAGGGGCTGGGCCGGGCCGGGCCGGGCCGGATCGCGTTGAGCCGGGCAGGGCAGGGCGGGGAAGAGGGGGAGAGGTCTGAGACCCCGCCCCCCAGATCGTGGGGAAATCTCACTGTCCTGGAAGAAGGGGCGGCGGCGGTGTAGTGAGGGGGTCTGGGCGTTGTGGTCCCCGGGGCTCCTGGTGGCCGGAGCTCGAACCTCTGGGGGCGCGGATGGCGCTCCGGGCTTCTTTCAGTGCAGCCACCGCCCTCCGCCCCCTCCTGAGGCCTGTAGAAACGCAGTTAGTTCGTACCTCCCATTGCTTCCGCGCCAACTGGCCCCCAGGCACGGAGAGAGGAGTGATCTAGGCCCCTTTATTTCCCCTAGCTTTTTCTCACCCGGTCTTTCAGATTGTTCAAGAGCCACCCCCCCTCCATCCCATCCCCCGCAGGCTCCCGGCCCAGACAAGCCCCATCTCTCTCCACCACCAACCCACCCCCTCCACACACACACAGATACCCTCACCCGTGATCTTATCACCCTTGGATACCGTCGGGCCTGTGGCTTTTCAGCTGCCACTGTGACCGACCCCACGCTTCCCCTCAAGCTAGTAGCTTCTGTCTCCGCTTGCAACTTCCCTCCCCCCGCAACCCCTCACAGCCAGTTTTGGCACTTCTGAACACCACCGTTACCCACAGCAGGAGTATGTAGGCCTCTGCTTCTTGTCTGGTTTGACCAAAAGTTTGTTAGTTTGTATGCCATGGATATTCTGTGTTCTCTCAGGGGTCAGCCCAATTTTTATTTTTCTGGCATTGGAGATTCTTGTCTCCCAGGCGCTTTGATTTCCCTGTCTGCCTTGGTCCCTGTACTGACCACCCCAAAGGTGGGCCCCTAGGCCTCGCTGTCCTTTGACCACCTTGGTCCTGGGGAGCACTGTCACATTCAGGCTCTCACTGTTGCTTTTTCTTTGTCCACACACTGCAGGTGACACCCAGGGCAGCCTGACTCAGGAGCCACAGAAAGCTAGTGGAGTCCCCCTTCCCTTCTCCCAGCTTCTCTTCCAAGTCACCCCCCTGGGCCTTGATCCAGAAAGCCGCTTCAGAAAGGTTGTGAGGAAGCCAGTGGGAGGCATGTTGGTGGGAAGTATGTGACAACCAAGCAGTTAGGGTTTGTGGCCATTCGTCTTGGGTAACTTTCTGCTGATAGATTCTAGTATAAGAGCGTGGGCAGGGTTGGTGGGAGGAAGGGGATTTTTCCTCTTAGGACCAGATACCTGGGATTCATAATCTTTCCCCCTTTTTCCTCCAGCTGTACCCCTTTTGCACTCTTTTAAATTCTATATTGCAGTAGACAGTCATTTCAAGGGCACAGCAAGGTTTACAGCGATGTGAGGGACTCTTGGGCATTACAAACTATATACAGATGAGGTAAGTTACAGGTTTGCATTTTTTTTCCAGTTAATTTGCACAGGCATAAAACAGTCCTAGACTCTTTTGACTTTTGCAAACCTTCCTGTAAATTTGGCCAGCACTGGAAAAGTTGGATGCTTTCTGCCTGAACCTCAAGTTTCCTTTCTTTGCCTTAGGTACTGGCTCTCAAATTTATCATGCTTCTCAAGCACCTGAAGGGAGGGCTTGTGGAAGAGATTGCTGGGGCCACCCCCAGAGTTTCTGATAATAGTTCTGGGCCTGGGCTTGAAAATCTGCACATTTCTGACAAGTTTTTAGGTGCTTGCACTGCTGGTTTGGGTTTCTCACACTGAGAACCACTGCCTTTGGCCAATCTCCTTCACATAAACAGTGCAGTGGTTTGGGGGATCAAAAGACCTGTGTGTGTACTTCTGTGTTAGAAACTAGTAATATGGAGAAGAAAAAAAACTAGTAATATGATCTTGTGTGGATAATTTAACCACTTAGGTCTGAGTTCTTTAGTTTTTAAAATTAAGAAAGCGTACTTAAAAAAAAAAAAAAACAAACCTCCAAATGCTAGTGATCTTATGCCAAATGGAAGATGAAATATTGATGAATTTTCCCCCTGATTTTCTTAATTCTCTTGATAGGAGCTTCCATTTTGACCATATAGCTTATATCCATATTTAGGTTTTTGCTACAAATTGCGAGTATGCTAAAGTTCGTGCTACTTCTTAACTACTTATTAAATTCTTTAAGGTCAGAGCCAGTGCTTTTTTTCATCTTTCTCCGCCTGGACATTGGTTTGTGTGGGACACACAATTGATGCTCTGTAGATATTTGTAGAATGAATAATCATATCCCCTGCTCTCTTTTCCCTTTGAAGAAGTTTTTCTCCACTCGTCCTGTACCACATTGTAAAGCAGTATATGGCTGTGCCACCTGATTCCCCCAGGTGATTGGGATAAATGCCAATGCCAAATTCCTATAACTGTCCCCATGAGTGATTTATTACCAAAGCCGTGGCACCCACTGATTCTGAATTTTAGTGCATCCATATCCAACTTGGAGTAAGAGAAATAGCTTAATAAAATTCAACACGTTTTACTGAGCGCCTTTTCTACCAAGCATCTGACAAAGTGTTAGGCACTTAGAATATAAAAATGAATAAAGAGGTCCTTGCCATACTGGGATGCCTTCTACTCTTTGTACCATGATTTTTTTTTTTTTTTTTAAGATTTTATTTATTTGACAGAGAGAGACCCAGTGAGTGAGGGAACACAGACAGGGGGAGTGGGAGAGGGAGAAGTGGGCTTCCCGCGGAGCAGGGAGTCTGATGCAGGGCTCGATCCCGGGACTCCAGGATCATGACCTGAGCCGAAGGCAGACGCTTAACGACTGAGCCTCCCAGGCGCCCCTCTTTGTACCATGATTTAATCTGTAGTGGAGACTGCTGCTCCTCTGATTCCTCTGATTCCCATAGGCATGGGTCCCATCTTTTATCATCTCATCATAAGCGAGGGAGCCTCGGGCAATGCCAGAAGGAAGTCGTCTAGACACAAAGCAAGAGTATTTTGACAGTATCAGTTACAAAACAAAGCATAATACATGACTCTTGAATTGACTGTTCTGAATTATCCATGTTTACTCCTCAGGTCAGTCTCTAGTTATAAAATATAGTATCCTGTTGTTTTTCGCTAAATAATGGTTCCTCCAACTGTCCATGTGATTGGCATTGAGCATGTTCATCGTAGTAATGAATTAGGTACAGCTAGTTTAACTCTGCCTGCCACATGAAAGCTGCCACTGTCATCAGGGTGGGTGTCAGGTTTGAAGGGTGCCCTTTTCCCACTTCAGATTCATTTGTGATGTTCTATTTTCAACTGAGGGGTATAGATTAACCTGCTTTATTTAAGCCATTGACCACCTCTAGGTCACCCTTAAGGTTTAGAAAAACCTAGCTTCATGTTGAACGTTAACCAATATCATCAGGATAGCCAGATACTCAGTTCTGGACTTGAAAATCTGTTTGTGGCCTCTAGCCCACCTGAAGTCTTGAGTAAATGCCTGTCACCATCTTAGGCTAATACATCATGGCCTAGGTATTCAATGAAGAAGCCCTGTATCCTTGTTTCTCTTGAAGCCCCTCTATCACCATCAAAAAGCAAGATGGTTTCTCATAATATGATCCAGCTCTCTGCCTTCGGGCGGAGAGCCATTCCTAGTTCTCAGATGACACATCTTCAGAAGGTAGAACACAAATCACCTACTTCCAAAGGCAGAACTACCAACATTCAGCACTGTCTCCTGGGCCTGTGATACACACCTAGAAAGACATTAATTAAAAATAAAGTGAATTGTTACAGTTTTTATAGTTTATTTCACATTATTTGTGTTTACATTTACTCCCAATGACATTTTTATACCCACTTTATACCTTGATCCTAACCACAGAGTCTACAGAATTTCAGGGCAAAAGATACTCGTGTCTTGGCTTTCCCCTGATTTCCCTGTACCACCCACCGCCACTACTTATTTAGCCTCTGGGTTTATTTCTTCCTGTCTTCCCCCTCACTCCGACTTACCCTGTTTCTTTGAAACCTATCGTAATAAGCTTTGAGCCACTTCTCCCCTTGCTATTCAGATATTTTATGCTGAATCTAATGAAGGAAAGATGTAAATGGCAAAAAAATTTTTTTTAAAGATTTTGTTTCTTTATTTGACAGCGAGAGCACACAAGCAGGGGGAACAGCAGACAGGGAGAGAGAGAAGCAGGCTCCCCGCTGAGCAGGGAGCTCGATGCGGGGCTCGATCCCAGGACCCCAGGATCATGACCTGAGCCAAAGGCAGATCCTTAACCAGCTGAGCCACCCAGGCGCTCCGGCAAAAATATTTTAAAGAAATAGTTTTTAAACATGGTTTGAAGCATACTAATCATGATTTGTTAGAAGGCCAAAAGTCAGTGAATGCCTTCCCTTTCATTTCTCCAGCCTTCTGGGTTAAGTTTTCAAGGGACTTCGTAGGTATACTAACTGGGCTTGCCCCAGATTGCCTCTTCCCAGTTCGAGGGAGGAGACAGGACTGCAACACTGGTAAGGAGAGGCACCACTGATAGGTCTTGGGCAGGAGAACTTGGCTGGAAGGTTCCATCCCATCTGTGTTCCAAGGCTCTTATCTTAGCTGATAAGTCTTTTCAAAGCAAGGACTCTTCTTTCAGTTTAACACTTTATTTTTTTTTTTAATTTTTTATTGTTATGTTAATAACCATACATTACATCATTAGTTTTGGATGTAGTGTTCCATGATTCATTGTTTGTGCATAACACCCAGTGCTCCACACAGAACGTGCCCTCTTTAATACCCATCACCAGGCTAACCCATTCCCCCACCCCCCTACTTTTGATATAACAGTAAACAGGCCAAGATTTTTCCTGTGCATTTAAAATTTTTTGGAATGATGATGAATGAAATAAAGGACTGCCTGTTTATCATTTAATCTTGCCTTCCCAAAAGGATTTAAAGCACTTTGAAGGAAAGAGAACAAAATCTATTGAGCATCTACTCTGTACTGGGCTCTATGCTGCAGTGATTCTATACGTTACTTCATTTACTCCTTAAAACAACCATGGGAGGTAGGTAGTGTAGCCACATTTTGAAAATGAGACCAAGACAGGGAGTGTCCCGTGGCCAGTAAATGAGGAGAGGGATTCAAACTCAGGGCTCCAAAGCCCTGAACCATTATGTGGAAAGCATGGATAAACACTTGTATACAGGACAATTAACCATAAAAGATCATCTTTCCAGTAGAAGGATCATACCAGATAATCTTTAGTTTTGAAGAAGAATACAGTGGGGCACCTGGGTAACAGACTGATTTCGTCTCAGGTCATAGTGTCAGGATCATGAGATCAAGCCCCGTGTCGGGCTCCATGCTGAGTGTGGAGCCTGCTTGAGAGTCTCTCTCTTTCCCTTTGGCTTTACCCCTTTCCATCCTTTCTCTTTTCCCTCTCCCTCTCTAAAAAAGAAGAATACAGCATTAGAACAGGGCAGTTAACAATTTTTATTAGTTGATTTCTATTCTAGAACAATGGGAAGAGCAGTTGGAAGGTCTGGTTAACCCCAGAGAACAGACATACCCAGATTGCCAGGTTATGGGCCAGCATTAGGGTAAAAAATAAAATTGGAAGCAGGAAGGGAAATAGGTATCTGCTAAATATAATCATTTGAACCTCTCTGACCACTACTGAAGATTATTTGCCAGTAAATAGATCACTATCTCTCTATTGGGTAGATACTGTATGACCACAAACATTGTCATTTAGGGTCCAGAAAGCTCTCCCCAAGTAGTCAGATTTTAAGGTAGAGAACCATATATCCTTTTAATGCCTGCAGTTTTCTGTTCTTGTCAGTAGAATGCAGTTACGGCCTTCAGTGCCATGTGACACATTCAGATAAGGGTCAGAGGTAGTTGGACCAAAGACCGGAGAAAGCTCTTACCTTTTCCACATCTCCCCAGTCCTGCTCCATACATCCTGGAAACACTCACTCCAAGAGACTAGGTCGTGGACTGCACCCAGCCCTAGGCCTGTGAAGCTTTTCTGCAGACATTGTTTCAGAGCCTTCTGGAACCAAGTCTTTTGCTCTTCCTGGCCTGGGTTCAGTCTCTCTGTATAGTCCTCTTCAGTTTTTATCTGTCATTGCGGAACCCTTCCAAGGACAGACACTGAGGGAAAGTATTAGAATAGCAAGGGCAACAAATTGCAGGCCGACTTGCGGTGTAGCATATCCTAGGAACCTAGAATGAAACAACGTCCGTTTTCTGTTTCTAATACTTGACCTTTGCACAGCACATTTTAGTTCATAAGCTCACAGAGCTCAGCTAATCCTGTGAGTTAGGAGAGTAGTTCTCTGCAGAGGGCTTTCCCCTTTACAAGGGCTCTTGTGTGTGTGATGTCATGGAACCCTTAGAGCTGCTCCAGGTACTTGAGGATGTGGGGCTAGGACGCGCCTCTTTGGGTACCTGACCCAGTGTTCTTTCCACTGCAGCGCCTGCCTCCGGTTCCTTCCCATCCCTTGCCCCACCAGGGACGACTCTTCTGCCCTTCATCCCGCCATTGCTCATCTGTTTGCCTTCATCTCTTCCTGAGCTGCCAAAGTAAATCCAAAACAAGCAATGGAAACCTCAATTGATGATTTCTGAAGCGGATTTAGAAACAGCAGGTTTTATGTGGGCCAGCATTAGGGTAAAAATGTTCCTTTGTCTTTGGAGAGCGAGAGCAGGAATGCTGCTGTCAATGCAGACTTCACAGACTCCGTGGTAGACAGTCTGGTGGCCAGTGCTCCGTGGAAACAAGGAGAGCTTCTAGTCTGCTTTCCTGCGCGTGGGTTCTCAGACTCTGAAGACGACTGAGACCCCTTCATTAAGCCAAAAGACCCTGTTGATTCTGTCTTCTCTCAGAACTCCCAAGGAAAACAGCCTCACTGAAGATAGCCATAAAATTTTAAAAACCACAAACCGTGTAGAAAACAGACCACCATGGGGTAGAGACTGCAGATTCAGGAGGGAGGACAATTAGCACATAAAGACCGAGAAATGAGGGAACTCTAAAGCAAACTATGAAAGTAGGCAGTGGATATTTGAGGCTACTGGAAGGGAAGTAAGAGCACGAATGAATGAAAAGCCATTTGAGATACAGATAAAAATAAATAGTAGGGTCATTGAAATTAAACTCAATTTGCTGGGAAGCATCTAATTAGACCCAGCTCTTAAGAGCGGATCGCTAACCTTGAAGGTGGATCTGAGGCTGAGGTAATGACCCAAAAGACTGCAAAATGAAGAACCTTCAGGTTGCATGTGGAGAGGGGTGCAGAGGGGGCAGGACTGGGAAGACTAGGGGTGACCTGAACAGAGTCGTTCATTCAACATACAAGTGACTGTTACCTACCAGCGTGGTGTAGGAGACGGTCATGTTTTTAAAAGGTCCCACTGATACCGTTCAGTGGTTCCTAATGGCTCAACCAGGGGAATGGAAGTGGAGATGAGATAGATGAATTGGAAAGACATTTAGAAGGAAGGATTAACAAGATCGGTGAATAAAAAAGAGTGTAGAAACAGTGGAGGGCAAGGTGGATTCTTGCTGATAAAAAAAGAGGAAGAAAACTTTAGCTTATTCGTTTAAATTCCCTTACTGCGCACTTTATTATGCATGTTGGAAAGTTGAAGGAGTTTCGTAGGAAGCATAACCAGTGGCTGTATCTGGTATCCCAGGATCGATACCACAGACGTGGTGATAGAGGTGTGCCCAGGTTGCTGCAGAAGCACAGTGATTTCTCACCATTTTAAGGGTAAGGGGAATGGGATCAAAGAAAATATCTCAGAAAACATGAAGTCTGAGCTGTCTTAGAAGTAAAGTTTCACCTAATGAAGGGTAAAGACTCACAAGGAACAACATGTTCTAAAGCCAAAGAGATGGGATTTGTGTGTGCTTCACAGGCATACACGATGCGTGTGTGTGTGTGTGTGTGCGCGCGCACGCGTGCACGCGTGGGCGTGCTGCGTGTATTGAGGAGGATTGAAGAGGAGGGAGAAAAGAAAGTCTGCCTAATCTATAATACTTAGGAGTTTGTCTTTCACTTACGAGACAGAGGAATGGTTGAGGATCTTAAATAGGAAAGGGACATGATCACGTTTGCCAACAGTGCCGGTCACTCTTGTGATATGGTCCTTGGTAACTTGAAGGTAACATACTTGGAGGCAGGTGGCTCAGGATTGGAGGCAGTTGGAGTAATCCAGACAAGAACTGATAAGGAGCTAGGGTGTAAATCATAGGAATGAAGAAGAGGGGGCCATGTGAAGAAATGGAACACACCATGCAGCATTGGAGGTGGGGGGTGGGAACATTGCATTTAGAAGGAACAGCCTTCCTACAGGCATGGTGTCCTGAAAAGACACCCCCTTTCGATTGGAAGATCAGCAGTGCACCCATGATAGCTCCGTGATAACACAGCAAAGGGGAGGATATTAGGCTTGAAAAATCAACTGAGGGCTGATTGTGAAGAGCTTCATGTGCCATGCCAAGGATGTTATAGCTGATCTTATTAACAGAAGTATTTTTAAATGTTGAGCAGTGCAGTTGGGACTATAATTTAGAAAGATAGTTAACATTGGGTTGCCATTGCTCTTCTGAGCACTTGGCAGAGGGTGGTATGTTTAATCCTCATAGTCACGCTATTAGATGGATACCATCCTTGCCTCCATGCCACAGATGGGGAAACAGGCATAGAGAGCATAGGAACTTAACTATTGGCCTCACACCTACTAAACGGTACAGCCCAAATTTAACCCCTGACACCAGACTCACTCCTTAACTTACACGCCCTAGGTGGTTCCTCCACCATCACACACATCAGGACCACGTGTAGCATTTCGAAGGATACAGTTGCCTACATTGACTAAATCCCAAGTATCCAGAAGAGTGTTGAGTGATACTTACTTTGCAAAAGCTTCACCATAATTATGCTGCCCTTTACTCATGGTCGAGTACGCAGGGATCCCAGTTAGGAAGTTAGGTCAATAGTCCAGGCGAGAGCTGAGGGCCCAAACTAAAGCGGTCTCTGGCAAAGAGGAGGAAACAGATTTAGAGGCTTACGAGGTAGAATTGGTTTAATGGGCTGTAAGCAATGGGAAAGAATCAGAATTGAGTCTAAAGATTACAAAGTTGAGTGTTTACTTAGCTAGTGATGATCTCAGCCAAGACAGGATCTTGGGAAGAGGGGTGGATTTGGGAGTCAGCAGAATGAGTTCAGTTTTGAACACTTGGGTTTGAGGGTCCAGAGGTCCTCCCATTAAGATGTCTTAGTAAGCGGAAGGTTGCTCTTGGGAGTGCCTGTGCACCCGCCACTGTGTAAGGGGCTTTCCTCACTGTTACCTCACACAATTTGCCCCTCAAATCTCTTGAGAGTCCCCATTTTACAGAGGAATTCATATTGAGTGTAATTCAGTTTGCAGTGAGCCTTTATAAAGGCTTCCCCATCTGTTTCAGCCTGGCGGATGTGTCTCCTCTCCTGGTGTGTATGTAAACGTGTGTGTGACATGGTCAGTACCACATGTTCCAGCAGGCAGTGAGCAGCGTCCTTGGTCCTCACCATTCTCCTTGCAGGTTCACAGGGTTCTTGAAGAAGAGGTGCAGTTTTTTTCTGTTTCTCTATGGGGTGTGAACCTGGCCAAGGACAAGGGGTAAGAGAACATACTTGAGGCATAGATCATCCGATTTCAGCCAAATCTATTTAGAGCTGATGGTTGTGGAGATTGGGGGCAGGGGATTTAATAGTGTAAGGAAGTGTTATGTGTGCGGGGTTATGAGTGAACTCAGAACTATTTTCCCTGTGTATAATCTCATGCTTATACTCATGTTTGTCTCTACTTCTCTGCCCCAGGTCCCTTGGGAGAAACTCCTTGAGGTGCCCAGGCTGAGACTGGGGGCTAATGACAGTGTGAGCTCTAGATGGTGTGAGACCCCTCCCCCCGAGAGCCAAACAATGGCTACAGCCTTGGAACCAGAGGACCAGGATCTTTGGGAAGAAGAGGGAATTCTGATGGTGAAATTGGAAGATGATTTCACCTGTAGGCCAGAGTCTGTCTTACAGAGAGATGACCCTGTGCTCGAGACCTCACACCAGAACTTCCGGCGCTTTCGCTACCAGGAAGCCGCAAGCCCTCGAGAAGCTCTCATCCGACTGCGAGAACTTTGTCATCAGTGGCTGAGGCCTGAAAGGCGGACAAAGGAGCAGATCCTAGAGCTGCTTGTGCTGGAACAGTTCCTTACCGTCCTGCCTGGAGAACTGCAGAGCTGGGTGCGGGGCCAACGGCCAGAGAGTGGCGAGGAGGCAGTGACGCTGGTGGAGGGTTTGCAGAAACAACCCAGGAGACCAAGGCGGTGGGTGAGGAGGGGGAGTCCTGATCTATGTGATGTGGAGGGGGCCTATTTGTTTGCTGGAAGGATGGATTTGGGGGTAGGGCATACAAGGCCCCCATCATTTACCCTTTAAAACTAATTGGCTGTGCTCTCAGGTTGCACCTAGATCCGTAAGGGGCAGAGGTGTGTGTGTGCGTGTGTTTGTGTGTGAGTGAGTGTGACTTTCTCGTTTTTGAAACACCTGCCTAGGGAGGATCTTAGGGATCTCAGCACTCAAGGGTCATACGGTTTTTTCCTTTCTTTGGCTTTTGAACCTCTAGTTCCTGGGGAGGCCAATTTTGTGACTTCCTCAAAAGATCTAGACTCTCAGTCACAGATCCCCCTCCCCCAGGACCATAAGACAGGGAAGCAAAAACAACAAGGAGAGAGCTACGGGTGGGAGAGGTAGAGATGGGAAGGATGGGTGTCCTAGAGCCCTGGGTGACGGACAGGGTTGAGGAGGGTAAGGAAGCTGTGCAGTATCCAAACATCCCTGCCTTGTCCTGGTGAGGGTAACCTGCAACAGCTCTTGCGTGCCCCAATGGAACCGGAGACTCCCCTCCTCATCTGGGACCCTTTGGGAGTGTTCCTGTTGGCAGGTTCTCCAAAAATAAGCCCTGATGTCAACCGAGACTTTCCTCTTGACTCCATGCTGACTGGAAATTGGAATTATTCCCAGGTGACTGTCCATGTTCATGGCCAGGAAGTCCTGTCAGAGGAGACGGTGCATCCGGAAGCAGAGCCCGAGTCACCTAGTGAGCTGCAGAACCCTGTGCAGACCTCGACTCCCGAGGCGTCCCGTGAGGAGACCATACAGAGCCCCAGTCTGGGGCCACCAGAAGAGCAGAGCCTGTGCCATGAATTGGAGTTCCAGCCCCTGCAGGAGAGCGGTGGGAAGCCTCAGCAGAAGCGGGGCATTGTAACGGGCAGAGCGTGGGAAGGGGGATATTTCCCCTCTACTAAGGAGGCTAGGTGTGGGGAGCATAGTGGGAATAAATCACAGAATCCAGGGTGTTGAGAGGAGACGGCACTAGCTAGAGTCCCCCAGAAACTGGGCCGAGCTTTAATAGCCAACCAATCCTTGGTGGTTCTCTTGGCATTTCAGTAGTGTTCCAGATGGTGGCCCTGGGATGATTCGAGCTGCCCTTGGGCCAGTTTCCTGATTCCTACCAAAGAGCATGAGAGCTACTCGGCTCTTTGCCACTTACCTGGGCAAACTGCATATTGCTGATCTCCGCATTCTTTTCTTCGTAGAGGTTCCAGTGTCCCAGGACCCAGACCTTCCTGAAGAGAGGAACACTGGAAACCCAGAGATGGTTGCCCTTCTTACTGCTCTTTCACAGGTGTGCTCTAGTTTGCCTCTGTGCCTCAGATAATTTGAAGAACCATCAGGCATTAGCTGTATACTGAACGGGTCAGACAGGACACAAATTTCCACCCTCCTTTTGCCAACTTAAGTTCTCAGTTCTAGACGTGTCTACAGCAGGAGTTGAATCGAATGGGATGAATTATCATAGTCTCAGTTGGATCTGCAGGCTCCAGAGCCTCTTTATTTGCCACTGCCCAGAGGGAGGAACTAACAAGATAGGATTATTTTAGAACTCTCCAGTACAACCTGGAAGTTGCTGAATGAAGGCTTGTTTTTTGTGTGTTTTTAAGGAGTAAACTTGATAGTCATTTGTGAGAATGGCTAACTGCTGCAGAAATGATTTCCAAAATTGTGTGGTATCCTCTTGTAAGGACTGCACTCAGGCCACTACTCATAGGAATCCCTTAAAATGGTCAGGGCCCGAAAACTAAGCTAGAGGCTGGAGAGAAAAGGAAAAGAAGCATCCGTGGTTTCAGATTGTAGTCTAGCTGCAGCAAAAGGGCCTGTGTGTGCTCTGCCGACCATGTAGGTGATGGGGGTCCCTGGAGAAGGTCAGTTAGGGAGAGCTTTCCAGAAAAGGTGAATTTTTGCAGAAACGTAGGTGGTATTAAGGCATCAATTAGGGAGTTAATTAGGACTTTTAAGACTTTTCTTGTGCGTTAACCCATATGCTCAAGAAGAAGAGCAGAGGCTTGCCCTGAGAGAAAGTGGTGGGACTGGGGGGCCCGGAGGAGGAAGTAGGAAGTCGGGGAGCGGCAGCCAAGGGTGCCACAGATTTCCCCAAGGGAGCCCGGAGTCCTGTGTGCGTTCCTTTTGTCTCCGGGCGTAACCTTCATTCCAGGAACGAAATGGGCGGCTCCGGGAAGCTCCCCTTTTTAACTGAAGCCTGTGTCGTTTCAGGGATTGGTAACTTTCAAGGACGTGGCTGTGTGCTTCTCCCAGGACCAGTGGAGCGATCTGGATCCCGCACAGAAAGAGTTCTATGGAGAATATGTCTTGGAAGAAGACTGTGGAATTGTGGTCTCTTTGTGTAAGGAATTTCAAGTGTTTCTAGGGTGTTCTGAGCACAGAGGTCTTTCTCCTGTTGGAAATCGTGGGGGTCTTAGATCTTAGACTATAGGCACCACGCTTCTCTTACGCCTGCCCCCCCCCGTGAGATTGAAGGAGGAGCTATAATATAAGCAAGACGATATCCTTCCAAGTTCAAGGGAAGAGGAAATGCTTAGAAAGTGCTTGGAAACTTCTAATAAGAGAATAAAATTATAATATATAGCTTTTTAGTATGTTGGAGGTAGCGTGTGAGTTTTGGAAACAAGCAATAGAAGTTGATCTGCTTACTTGAATACGGGGAAAGAGGGAGCATTAACGGTCCTAGATCATTGAGTCGCAGACAAAGGGCATGAGATATGCAGGATTTGGTGAGAGGTGCTCGAGCTAAAAAGACCAGATTGGATCCACTGACTGGGCTGTCCGTTTGTTCTGCAGTCTACCCAACAGCAAAGATCTGCTCTTAACACGGGGAATTGCCGAACCAATCGTAATGTCCCGCTTTCCCTCTCTTGAGCAGCATTTCCAATCCCCAGACTAGATGAGATCTCCCACGTTAGAGAGGAAGAGCCTTTGGTCCCAGATACCCCAGAGCCTCAAGAGCCTCAAGAGCCAGAAATCCTGAGTTTTACCTACACAGGTGAGGAACGACAAAAGGCATCTTCCCCCACAGAGCTGGCACTTCCCCTCTCCCTCTGGGGTGCCCCTCTCATTGGTTCTTCTAACCTGTTGGCCATCACCCCTGTCCCCCTCTGAATGCCAAGTTCTTCTGTCCTCACCCCCCTCTTTCCCTCCCATCATTCGTGTAATGTAAGATGGTGAAAGAGAAAAAATGGGAACTTCGGAATGCAGCTGTAGTCATGTATGAAGCAGGTCACTTAAACTCTTGGTCCTCAGTGTCCACATTTGTGAAATGGGGATAATAATCTTTGTCCGCACCGAGGCTTGTCGACAGCATGAGATACCATGTAAGAAAGTGCCTGGCACGTGACAGAAATCAGTTGACCAGTTATTTCCTTCTTTCCCAGCCTCTGCAGTTATGAAATGTGGGCTTCTCTCTGTGTGGTCTTGCCTTCCCAAGACAGTTTAAAAACGCCGCCGTTGCGTGGAAGGCATCGTCCCCTCTATAATTTCCCCTGTTCTCCTCTCACCCTCTCTGCAGGAGATAGGAGTGAAGATGAAGAAGAGTATCTTGAGCAGGAAGATCTAAGTTTGGAAGATCTACACAGATCTATTTTGGGAGATCCAGAAATCCACCAGACTCCAGACTGGGAAATAGTCCTTGAGGATGATCCAAATAGACTTAACGAAAGAAGATTTGGTACAAGTATTTCCCAAGTTAATAGTTTATCGAATCTTCGGGAAACCATGCCTATCCACCCCTTGTTAGGGAGACACCAT
Organism: Callorhinus ursinus; assembly: GCF_003265705.2. Lineage (NCBI taxonomy): Eukaryota > Metazoa > Chordata > Mammalia > Carnivora > Otariidae > Callorhinus > Callorhinus ursinus. The sequence continues at coordinate 19,595,784 of NW_027397081.1, read as the reverse complement.
GACTGTCCTGTATGTGGGAAAAGTTTCACTTGTAACTCCCACCTTGTTAGACACCTAAGAACTCATACAGGAGAGAAACCCTATAAATGTATGGAGTGTGGAAAAAGTTACACGCGGAGCTCACATCTTGCCAGGCACCAGAAGGTTCACAAAATGGGCACTCCTTATAAATTTCCCCTAAACCGGAAGAATTTGGATGAGGCCTCCTCTCTGGTCCAGGCTGAGAGAACTCCACCTGTTGAGAAACCCTATAGGTGTGACGATTGTGGAAAACACTTCCGCTGGACCTCAGACCTTGTCCGGCATCAGAGGACACACACAGGAGAAAAACCCTTCTTCTGTACTATTTGTGGCAAAAGCTTCAGCCAGAAGTCTGTGCTGACAACACACCAAAGAATCCACCTCGGAGGCAAACCCTACCTGTGTGGAGAGTGTGGGGAGGACTTCAGCGACCACAGGCGGTATCTGGCGCACCGGAAGACCCACGCAGCTGAGGAGCTGTATCTCTGTAGCGAGTGTGGGCGGTGCTTCAACCACAGCGCTGCGTTTGCCAAGCACCTGCGAGGACACGCCTCAGTGAGGCCCTGCCGGTGCAACGAATGTGGGAAAAGTTTCAGTCGGAGGGACCACCTTGTCAGGCATCAAAGAACCCACACTGGCGAGAAACCGTTCACGTGCCCTACCTGTGGAAAAAGCTTCAGCAGGGGCTATCACTTAATCAGGCATCAGAGGACCCACTCAGAAAAGACCTCCTAGCTAGCTTCCTGTGTGAGGAGGTCTGCATTCAGCCCTCACCCGGGGATGGGCGAGGAGATGCCCTCTTGTCAGCTCGGGAAGACCTTTTCCAGGGAGTCTCCCTGACTTGCCCAGATCTCCGTCACCTCTTCCCACAGCTAAATTAAAATCCCCCTGGCAGAACCTCTCAACCTTCTTCTGCACCTTGAGGAGATTTTTTTGCCCAAAGTACAACCTGGGTGGAGGCTTCTCCTTGACTGGAGTGTTCCCGCCTCTACCTCATGGGTGTGAAGGAGGAGATTTAGAAGACTTCCGAGGTTGTGGTTATTATATTTTGCCCAAAATAGGCTGTTGCATATCCTAAAGACTGCTTCACAGCCTCAAGTATAAAGTTGCCCAGGACGGCCCTTTAGGTATGGTAAGGGACCAGCCTCTAGGATTCTGTCCTTACTGGGCTCAAATCTTAAAGCACACAGCCCTGAACTCAAGGCAGGAGATTTGCATCCTCATGGCTCTGCCACACACTCACAGGATAACTACAAATCTCTCACTGGTTCACTTCTTCACCATGCACTTTCCTTTGATCCTGGGGAGAGATGGGAGAAGTGTCTGATGGGGGAAAACCTCGAGGCTGTTTCCCGTGGACCTTGTCAGGCTGCTCCCTTACCCATTGCCAAATACCAGGTGCCAGACCCTGCTAGAAAGGAGGACCTAGTCAGAAGCCTCTTTCCTTGTGGGATGCTTTCCTGTTAGAATACTCATGCCCACCCTTCTTAGTGTTCTACGAGCCTCTTGGTTTTGCCCCTAGCACTTCTGCAAAAGTGAGGCGCAAGTTGGGTGCTGGGGGCGTCAGTTAAACCATGATATCATTTACATTCCCACACGTGTACAAGCCCACCCCTCCTGCCCTCTTCACATGGGTTTGTGAGGGGATTTTGGAACCATGTCAGCTTACATAGGTACTATAGTAATTACAGAGTCATGATTGATTGGGTCACTTCCTTTATATGAGGAACATGAGAAGACCTGAGACCAAACTGTGGAAGCAAAATTTTTAAAAGCTGTTGCTGCTGGCGAAGGCCATCAAGACTATACTGACACCCAGCCCCTGTCATCCCCGCCTTGGTTCTCTCATATCAGGGGAAATTAGGAACCCCAGCACCTGGGACCCTGAAGAATTTACCAGGAGTAAATGGCTTTCATGTAATTGCGTTGTTTGCTTTTTCTTATGTGATCTCATTTTTATGTAATTAAGAACTAAATAGTATTATCTCATGACCTGATAGTAGGATCTCTGTTGCCTGATAAAGGTTCCTTGGAGATGAGGTTGAATAATTATGAACCTCACCTGCTCTGCTTGTGGGAGTGGCAAGGACTGGATGAGCGTCCTCCGTAAGTGGAGCATAGGGTATGGGATTAAAGCATGAGAAGGGAGATTGTCTTCTGTGCCTGGTTTCTTCAGCTGTTTCTCAGTCTATAATGTGCCAGTGTGTACAGAGAAAATGGGTGGGATAACCCGGCTCAGCCCTACCAGCTCAACAAGGCAATTCTCATTTTGGTCACTAATGATACTCCAGTTGACCAGTTTTGCTTTGATACCAGTCAGTCATTGTCCCGGAGATAGACACATATGTAATAAATAAAAGTAACACCGGCAGCCACGTTCCCTGGTTTCTGGAACTTTGCATCTTACTCAGTTCCCAAGGCTTCAGGTTCCAGGTAGTTCTGAACATCATACATACAAAGACATCAGAGAGTACAAAGTAGTTTTCCACGGGGCTGGTCATGGTTAGCAGAGCCAAAGGGAATAGATGGCATACTGAGTAAGATCTGTGCCTGTGGTTTGCAGAAGACACGCCTAATGGGCAGACATTTCTGAACCCTAGATCTGAAGGCTAAACATATTTTTGCTGGGTGGAATACAGTCCCAAGAGATCATTTTTCCTAGCTCATATCAATTACGGGAGCTGATAGAATTCTGGAGGTTAACAGAACAAATTTGTTCTAACAGAACAGTGACTTTGTTCACTGATTTACCTGCGTTACTGCAGTAAGTGAGAAACTGTCAAGAGAATTGTACATGAGGAAAAGTGAGAGACTGGTCCAGTTTGTTGGAACATCAAATAGTTCTTTTATTGCCGATCCCCTAGCAAAGTTTCATATGCTGACACTGAATCTCTGCTTGAGGTTCATGGAGGGGCATGCTGTCTCCTAAACCTGAGCATGAGCAGAACTGAAGGGCCTATGCAAGAACCTGCAGTGAGCAAGAGACTACAGCTGAACAGGGGCAGGTGCTGGGCCACAGGTTACCCTTAAGGGGTTCCCTGTAGAATTTTGTGAACGGTTGAATACTGGTGTTCTTGAATACCATACTAAATTAAAGTTTCTAGAGAATAAAGAGGATTTTAAAAATAATACTTGGAGGAAGCTGTAAAGTACTCTAAATCAACAACTCAAGGAAATTGGTGGATTGTTGGAAATTGAGGCACATGCTAGTCAAGTTATGAAATTAAAATAATGTTTGAGCTTTTGGCCATTTAGTTTAGGAATAACCAAGGAATATTCAGCCTCTTCTCCATCTCATTTACCCAAAAGAAAGAAATGGAAAGAGATCAAGGCAGAATATGTTTTTATTATCTGGAACTTAGGCGTCAAAGTCTAGAGCAGAATCTAGTGAACTCCGATGAACCCCGTGGAGAGTTCATTTGGTAGATTAACATCAAAGTACTAGAACCAAAGCAAGCTAAAAAATGCTCTTTCTCCAGAGCCCAACTCAACAGAAGGATCTAATAGAACATGCATTCTTTTCACTGCGCAGCAAAATGGTGAACAAGAAAACACCCCGCTGAGTCCTGCAAAGTTGGCAGAGACCATTCACTCCAAGCCTCACATGTCAGAGCAACAACCTCTAGATCGCCCTCTTGCATGAGGAAAATAAGCTAGTGTGCACCCCTTGCTGAGCCATTTTGATTCACCAAGCTCCCAGGAAGGACAACAACCAGGTGAGTTAATTTGACCCTGTGATGGTTTTGGAGAACAAAAGCTGTACTGAGAAATAGTGAACTATTATATGTCATGCACATGAATAACTTGGTAGTGTTCCACACAGATATTTTTTTAGTTTTACCTCTAAGATCTCCCTCAGCTGACCAAAGTATTTCTTCCAGCCACAATAACTTTCCCTGAGAGAAATACATAATTTTTTTTCTGTCTCCTTAAATTTCTAGTGATGTTGGCCAACTGACCCATTAATCTGATTTGTGGGAGAGGAACAGACTAAGAGCGAAAAAATGGGTGCCCTACCCATGTACTCCCTAAACTGCTTTGGCAGAATTCAATTGTTCTCAAACACATTGATGAACACATCTCCTTTTAGGTGGAATAACTTGATTCCTCTTTGGGGAAGCCCTAAGAAGCTGGCAAGGACAAGTTTTGGTCTCTCCTTAGATATCAGTCATTGTAAATTATCCTCAAGAAAAAGAAGAAACAAAGAATTCTTGTCAGGGCAGCAAAAGTAGGGATATCCTATAATGAACGGTTCCTGTTCTTACTGTATGTGTATGTTCATGGAAGTTTCAGGTAAAAAGGGAGAAGAGGGAATGCAATTTGATTTTTTTAAAAGCACAGACTAGATTATTTGTAAGGACAGGGGCTCTTCAGTGGAAACTGGGAGTTAAAGAACAGAGCTTATATTAAAGACTTCCAGAAGCAGAAGTAATAGGTAGCTGGAGCAAAAAGACCCAATCCTCTGCAAAGGTGTATGAAAAATAATCTTTGGGCGCCTGGGTGGCTCAGTCGTTGGGCGTCTGCCTTCGGCTCGGGTCATGAAGCCCCCCGCATCGGGCTCCCTGCTCTGTGGGAAGCCTGCTTCTCCCTCTCCCACTACCTACCCCTGCTTGTGTTCCTCTCTCGCTGTCTCTCTCTCTCTCTGTCAAATAAATAAAATCTTAATAAAAAAATAATAATCTTCATTTAAATAGAGTATAAATCTTAGCAATGATCTGTGCAGAATATGACAAGGCTTCAAAAGGCCATTTGGACAGAAAGATAATTGAAACTGTAAATTCCCAGGATTTCCTGTAAGACTACTGCTCTGGGCACATTTATCTGTGGTTCCTCCATTAGTTGTACATCTTATGATCCCTTAGAAGAGTCCAAGAGACTACTTAGCAAGGAACGATCTCAGGAAGAGAACTACAGCAATTGTTTGGACCTTCAGTTCATTTACTGAATCTCTGCAAAAGCTCTACCAAGAAGCAGTTCAAGGCTAAGAGCTGGGGAGCAGTTGGAAGAAAGTACCCAAACAGTGATGAGTTAACCATGAGCCAGGAAACATCAATACAAAAGCAGAAAACTGGATCCAGAAACTAAGAAGACCTCTGCTTCCTTCTTTAACTCTGAGGAGATATTCTGAAAGGCCCTCTTCTACAACGACTCTAATTTGGACAAACTACTAGAGAATAGAAATAGCATGTATATTGGGGTAGGGTGCTCAGAATTTGAGTGTGTTAGCATTCGTGAATTGTTCGGGACAAAAGCTCTTAAGATGTTGGTTAACTTTGGATACTAAGTATGCACTAATAAATTATTACATTAAATTATTAAATTAAGTATGCCCTGTGCAATATTAAGGATACTCATTACAAGAAATGGAGTAAGTAATATTCTAAATAGTGGAGAGAAAATTAGAAATAAGAATTTAAAAACAAAAGTAGGGAAGTAACTCATTGTCCAAAGAAAGGCAAAAAATAAGCATCTAAATATGGGACAAATAGAACTCAAAGTTTCAGAAAGCCCAAATATGTGAAGACAACAGACAAAATATTGGTTAAATAAAAGAGATTATTAAGGTGAGCTCAAAAGTCGGTTGGAGCAATAGGTTATATACGAAAGACACACAAAAATATAAGAACAATGAACAACTAAAAGTAAAAGAATGAAAAGAATCTACCGGGAGAATACTAACCTAAAGAAGCTAAGGGAATTATTTTAATATTGACAAAAGTCTTTTTTTTTTTTTTTAAGATTTTATTTATTTGACAGAGAGAGAGACAGCGAGAGAGGGAACACCAGCGGGGGGAGTGGGAGAGGGAGAAGCAGGCTTCCCGCGGAGCAGGGACCCGATGCGGGGCTCGATCTCCAGGACCCGAGCCGAAGGCAGACGCTTAACCAGCAGAGCCACCCAGGCGCCCCGACAAAAGTTCTTTTTATACAAAAAGCATAATGAGAAGTAAGACATCTACATAGTTAAAAGTTTAATCCACCAGGAAAGTATAATAGGTCTAAATTTGTTATGTGCTCAACGAATTCACCTCAGATTATATGCCAGAAATTGGTAGAATTAAATAGGAGAATTGACAAATCCATCACCTTGGTGATCCACTTAAATACACCTCCCCCGGTTATTGATAGATTGAGCAAAAGGAAAAACCAGTAAGGATACATATTTGTACAACACAATTTAATAATTATGGGGAGTAAAAATCCATGCCTCACAATTACAGAATGTATGCTCTCAAACAGATATGACACTTAAAATAATTGCTACTATAGAGTGCAGTAAAGTCTCAACAAATAGCAAGTGTGTATGACATAGATGATGTTCTCTGACCACAATATATTTTATTTGAAAACCTGTGACAACAGGAATTGTAAGTTACTATGTTTGGAGACTTTAAAATGCCCACATAAAAAACTCTTGCATTAAATAACTCTTGTATTAAAGAAGAGATCACATACAGACTTACTAATAGTTAGAACTAAAGCAAAATGTTAATATTGTTAATCAATACACGCCGAATGCAGTGAAAATGGTATTTAGAGGGTTACAAGAGAGGAAAAGCTAAAAAATTAATGAGCTAGATTATCAATGTAAGAATTTTTTAAATTTTTAAAAATTAATTTAAAGTAGGCTCCACGCCCAATGTGGGGCTTGAACTCATGACCCTGAGATCCCTCTCCCACTCCTCCTGCTTGTGTTCCCTCTCTTGCTGTGTCTCTGTCAAATAAATAAATAAAATCTTTAAAAAAATTTGACACAGAGAGGGAGAGAGAGAGAGAGCCTGATGCGGGGCTCCATCCCAGGAACCTGAGATCATGACCTGAGCCGAAGGCAGACACTTAACTGACTGAGCCACCCGGGCGCCCCATGAGAATTTTTTAAGTAAAAGAATAAAATAACGTAGGGGCGCCCGGGTGGCTCAGTCGTTAAGGGTCTGCCTTCGGCTCAGGTCATGATCCCAGGGTCCTGGGATCAAGCCCCGTGTCGGGCTCCCTGCTCTGCAGGAAGCCTGCTTCTCCCTTTCCTTCTTCCACTCCCCCTGCTTGTGTTCCCTCTCTCACTGGGTCTCTCTCTGTCAAATAAATAAATAAATAAATAAATCTTTAAAAAAAAAAAAGAATAAAATAACATAGAAAGGAGATAACTACAAGAAAGTCATGACCAAAAAAGTACATTAACAGAGTAAAGAACCTGGTTCTATGAAAAGACGACTAAAACCTCTGGCAATGTTGACTAAGAGATGGAAATACAGAAATACAGTAAATAATGAGCTACAGAAAGGTAAACATGTAGATAAATATAAATCAATACTGATAAGAAAATAATGTCTTATGAGTATCAAAATATTTGTCAATAATGCATAAGATGGAGAGAGTGGATGTAGTCAAAATGTTCTAAGGTTCTAGCATTATTGGGAAAGTGGTGAAGTACTATTTTTTTTTTAGACAGTAATAATCTATGTTGTGATCTCTGGGGTAACCACTAAAAGAACAGTAAAGGAATGTATAACTGACAAGTTCATAGAGTGAAAATAATGAACTTGCAAAAGATTAATGCAAATGAAGGCAACAAGAGAATATAAAAAGGTAGCTAAAAAGCCAAGTATATAAATACTACATTAAATATAAATGGATTAAATGCCCCCCATGAGAGACCACGCTAACATTATATACACACAAATACAGAGACATACCTTAAAGACGACCGGAAAACTGAACATAAAAAGCACTCTTGGGGCGCCTGGGTGGCTCAGTCGTTAAGCGTCTGCCTTCAGCTCAGGTCATGATCCCAGGGTCCTGGGATCGAGCCCCGCATCGGGCTCCCCGCTCCGCGGGAAGCCTGCTTCTCCCTCCCCCACTCCCCCTGCTTGTGTTCCCTCTCTCGCTGTGTCTCTCTCTGTCAAATAAATAAATAAATAGATCTTAAAAAAAAAAAACAACACTCTTTACAATGACTTGTCCCTGGAGAATGGTTATAGCCAGGAAGAGAATGAGAAAGACCATCTTTATCACAGTACCGGAGTCAGAGAGAACACACTATGAGAGACCTGTTCTGAGCCTAAGAAGAGCGTGTTTGAGGGGAAAGGAACAAGATAGGAGGGGCAGGGGCCGGGGAATAGAATGAACAGAGTCACCTGTTCTCTGTTTGTAATCCCTTCCAGTCAGTTACCACTCATTTGTTGAGTATAATTTGATCCTTGTATGCTGGTTGCTTAACATAACTTACCCATGAAAACGTGTTACAGGTATTTTTATTCTTACTTCACAGATTAAAAGAACCAAGTCTGAAAGGAGTGAAGTTGCTTATTCAGTTTATTATCATTAGTGGGATGGGTTCAAAATCAGGACCGTGACTCCAAAGCCAGTCATTTTTTTACATGAGCATGCTGTCTAGGTAGAGCAGAGGAGGATGCACAATGTCAAAAGAAGGAAGAAGAAAGCCAGTAAAAAAAAAAAGATATTGGTATTTGTATCAGGCAAATACTGCCACATGATAACACAAAACTTTGGTGGCTTTCAATGATAAGCACGTATCTCGTGCATCTGCAGACAGTCCAGACTTCCAGAAGCTGATCTTGTCTGGGTTTGGGGATGTGGCTTTGCTTCTCCCTGGTGATCTGTGGGGCAGCAGGGGCAGCTGGGGCGCCATGTCGTTCATTCTTCTCTTGGGTCCAGTGGTGGTGGCCTTGATATAGGACTCCTATAGTGATTGCAAAGGTGCAAGAAGGGAAACCCAACCTCCAAGTGCATGCCAAGCCTAATGTCTCAAGTCGGCTAAACTTCGTTGGCGAAAGCAAATCACATGGCAGAGCCCAAAGTGAAAGGGGGGAGACTTTCGCTATATCTTCAGTGGGAGAATGCTTAGTTATATGGAAAAGGGTTTGGATATAAAAGGGGAAAAATGAGAGTCAATAATGTACTCTACCATTTTCCAAGCAAGAATCACAATGTAGTTTTTTAAGGACTTGACATCCATGCCGATTTGGAAAATGTCTATTTTTATTTAACTCTTCTAAGACTAACCCTCCTCTCTACACAAAAAACATAAAGTATTTTCTTTTTTTCTTTTTTAAAGATTTTATTTATTTGACAGAGAGAGACTGCGAGAGAGGGAACACAAGCAGGGGCAGTGGGAGAGGGAGAAGCCGGCTTCCCGTGGAGCAGGGAGCCCGATGAGGGGCTCGATCCCAGGACCCTGGGATCATGACCTGAGCTGAAGGCAGACGCTTAATGACTGAGCCACCCAGGTGCCCCAAACATAAAGTATTTTCGCTATCACTTTCCTTGCAAGCTGATAATGGGGAATGGGATTAGACACTTTTTTTTTTAATTTATTTATTCACGAGAGAGAGAGAGAGAGAGAGAGAGAGAGGCACAGGGAGAAGCAGGCTCCCAAGGAGCAGGGAGCCCGATGCGGTACTCGATCCCAGGACCCTGGGATCATGACCTGAGCCGAAGGCAGACGCTTAACCATCTGAGCCACCCAGACGCCCTAGACACCTTTTTTGAAAAAGATTTTATTTATTTGTCAGAAGAGAGAGAGAGCGAGCCAGTGCACAAGCAGTGGGAGCTTAAGCAGGCTGCCCACTGAGCAGAGAGCCTGATGCGAGGCCTGATCCCAGGACGCCGGGATCATGACCTGAGCCGAAGGCCGATGCTTAACTGACTGAGCCACCCAGGAGCCCGGGATTAGACAATTTTTATAAACCATCAACAGGGTGTTCAAAATGTTCTATGTAACCTTTATAGAAAAATCAAGAGCAAACTTGGGGGGGGCGGGGAATGACGTAGAGGACGCAAAGATGAATAAAACACAACATGCACGGACAGCTGTGGGGATCTAGGTGACAGGTAACATCATTACATTAGAAATACAGGAAAAGGCAAATGCGCTAGAGAAGATACTCAGCTCAGTTTTTTGTTGTATCGAGTGTGAGGCAACTCTAGGCTATCCAGAAAGTAGAAACAGATCTGTTGTGAGAGAAAAAGTCTAGAAAGGAGATACAGACTGGGGAGTGATCTGCAAACAGGTATAAATTCAGGGCACGTGCCTGGATGAGAAAGAAAGGTATATACATAAAAAAGAAAAACTTGCTAAGGACAGAAATCTGGGCTTTTCCAATACTTAAGGAGCAATGGGTGGAGGCAGTAAAGTACCTGCCAAAGAAAAGTGGGAAAGAACAGTTGAAGGGGAGAATCCGAAGAGAGAAATGTTGAAGAAATCCAAAAGAGAAGAAAATTGTAAACGGAGGACGTGGTCTTTGTTGTCAAATGCCATAGAGGAGCCAAGCTGGATGAAGACTAAAGCAGAGCCTTTGATTTCATGATTGGATCAATGTGAGATGTGGGGTGAAAATTAGGTAAACAAGTAGGACTGAAGAAAGAGACAAGCGGCAGAACTTTGATGGAAAAAGCTGGAGATGGAAAGAAACAGTGTGGCAGTTTGGGGAGACTCAGTGTCAAGAAAAGATGTCAGTTTTTCTGGGTGTAAGAAAGACTGGCAGCAATTGAGGAAGCAAACTAACAACAGGCTTCAACCACCTGCTGTTTGCCAGACACCGAGCTAGTTGTGCTGATGCATATTGTCAAGTTGAATAAGCTGAGGGGAAGGAACAAGGGCAGCCAGAAACATTAAAAATACAAAAGGGGGGAGAATGGCAGAAGCAAATCTTTAAGAGGATAGGATCAAAAGTACAGGTGAACAGACTGATGTTAAAAAATAGCTCATTCTGAGACCAAAAGCACAAAATGTTCAGGGGAATACAAAATATGATCAGCTCTTACACAGGGAAAAGGGAAGAAGTGAGGGCTCTGTCTTCTCCTGCAGTCAGAGCTGTGTCATCATCTGGGAGTGGGTGTGGGCAAGTGCAGAAATGGGCTCAGAAAGAGTAGGAAAGGGTCATGCTTCTGATGGAGAGGACTGTGAACATGAACAGAGAAAGTAACTGCATGTAAGTGCTACCTACAGAAAGTTTTGTTACTAAACTGACCAACCAAAAGCTACTCTATGTAAATAATTCTTGCTCTAGATAAATAATTGTTATGATGAATTTTCTTAGTGAACATCGGCCTGTAGTTGAGTAAGAGGCATTATCAGTTAGAAAGCCACAGTCATGGGATCATAGAGATGGAAACGCGTGTAGAGCACACTCAGTCCAATAGCTTGAAACATACACTTCCTGAGCTGTGCGATGAGCCCTCTAAGGTTTTGGGCTGAGTGTCTTTCAGATACCCAGAAAGCATGTAATAAATACTTATCATGGGGGTGCCTGGGTGGCTCAGTCGGTTTAGTGTCCACCTCTTGATTTCGGCTCAGGTCATGATCTCAGGGTCATGATATCAAGCCCTGTAATGGGCTCTGCGCTGAGCATAGAGCCTGATAAAGATTCTCTCTCCCTTTACCTCTGTTGCTCCCCCTTCCTACCCGTCCCTCCTGGTCATGCGCTCTCGTCCTCTCTCTTTCTAAAAAAAGAAAAATATTCTTATCATTTAACAGAGTCTATTCTAGATATTTGGGAAATGGCAGTAAACAAGAGACAAAGATCCCTATCTTCATGGAGCTTATATTGTGGTGAGGGGAGACAAATAGTGAACAAAATAAATTATTGTTTTTTTTAAGAGATTTTATTTATTTATTTGAGAGAGAGAGAGAGTGAGTGAGATCACGAGCAGGGGGTAAGGGAAGAGAGAGAAGCAGACTCCCTGCTGAGCAGGGAGCCAGATGCTGGAGTTGATCCCAGGACACTGGGATCATGACCTGAGCCAAAGACAAATGCTTAACTGACTGAGCCACCCAGGCGCCCTAAATTATTGTTATCTAGCATACGAGAAGGTAACAAATGCGAAGAAGAAGAATTAGTCAGGGGAAGTGTAGAGCACACTCCAGGGATAAGGCAGGGAGCAAGCAAGGAGGGCTCACAACAAAGAGCGCAAGGGAGTGAGTCATGCATATTGAAGAGAAGAGGCATTCTAGAGTGAATAGCAAGTGCAAAAGTCCGTGAGAAAGGTTGTGCTTGGCATACTTGAGAAGCAGCAAGGAGGCCTGTGAGCCTGGAGCATAGAGAGTGAGGGAGAGGGTTGTGGGAGATACGATTAGGGGGATCTAAGGAGGCAAAGCATGGAGCTCCTTATAAGCCACTGGAACAACTTGAGTTTTTATTCTGAATACAGTGGGGATCCACTAGAGTCCATCATTCAAAAAACTGTTCTATAATCTCACTACAATTATAGAAACACACTGATAGTGAGAATGGATTGTAGGGGAACAAAGATGGAAGAAGGGGGACCACTGGGCAGGCTGATACAGCTATCCACAGGAAAGATGGGTGTAGTATGGATGAGAACAGTAGCAGCAAAAGTGAGGAGAAGTGGTAGGGTTCAAATTATATACTTAAAGTAGAATTTACAGGATTTGCTGGTGGATGCGAGACTTGAGAAAAAGACGAGTTAAAGAACCCGCTAAGGTTTTGGGCTGAGTAAATGGAAGAAAGGAGACACCATCAGCTAAGATGGGAAGACTGTGAGGTAAAGCACATCTTGCCAGGAATATGAAGAGTATGGTTTGGACATGGTAAGTTTGAGATGTTTACTAGACAGATTAGTGGAGGTGTTACATAAGTCACTAGATAGAAGAGTCTGGAGAATAGAATAATAATATCCACCCATTCATTAGACATTTATTGGGTGTCTGCTCTGTTGCCAAGCATTGTGTTAGGTGCAGATATTAATTACTAAGAGCTTTGCTTCCAAGGGACTCATGAACCGGTGGGAAAGACTGGTCTCTAACCTGATATATGAGGTGGGCTAAGTACATAGATAGCATAGAAAGGGGGGGAGGTCAGCTTTGCTGGAAGAGATGATTCAATTAAGACAGAGGCAGAACAGAACAGTGGTTAAGAGCACAGACTCTGGATAAATGGACCTAGATAAGGACCTAGGTTTGAGTCCCACCTCCATCATTTAGGAGCTCTATGACCTGGGCATGTAAGTTACTTAACATCCCTGAGGTTTCTCAGATGTAAACTGGGGATATCCATAGATCCCTTAGAAGCCAATATTTCATTAGTTGTCATATTAACTCAAATTACTTAATGACTGGACCTGTGGCCAGCCAGGCTGCTTCCGCCCCTGTGTGAGACAATGTCTGTGTATCAGCAAAACCCTGGCCATGTTTTCAGGATGATCTCACTCTGGTTCTTTCTACCATTCCTAGGATCAACGAGAAAAGCTCCTCAAGACCATTATGAATATCTGTTTTTTACAATTCCAGAAGCCACTGAGGGTGAAGATGTTACCTCAAATCCATTTTCCCTATGGCACAAAATACACTGAGAAAAAAATATATATCTTTCTTGACTCAGATTCATTCAATGTGTCCACCCAAACCTGCCAAAAAGAGTGATGTAATGAGAACCAAATGATAGCCCAATAATAACCAGTAGTATATCGCCTTAGAGTATCTTGAAATTTGAAGCCATCCTTTAAAATGTAATAATATGAACTCTTTCCATTTTCAAGTAAATCTTCTTTTGCCACAGGTAAATTAAGTCCCCTCAAATAATCTTAATTTTGTCTTTTTCCACAAGGAAAACCAAGTATCCCAACTATGTCTTGAGTCTTTCCATTCTAGTCCCTGCGTGGTGCCCAGTTATCTTCTCCAACCCTGGGTCAGAAGCTGCCTGCTCTTTAGGACCCAGAGTGGCTCCAAACTTCGTCACTCGTTTGTCCAACTCTTCCGGGAACCCAGGGTTAAAGGACATAAAGGATTGTCCTGGCACCAGCCCCACACCCACAAAGTTTAGAAAACTCAAGGATCTCTTGGAACCAGTGTGACATCTGCAGGATTGCCAACTCCATCATACAATCATGTCTCCCCACAAAAACTATGTTCTTAAGATCTGTATTGTCTCCCATCCAAGTACTAAACAGGTGTCTTCCAAATCCACATTGCTATTTCCAGCAATTTTCCGGCTATTTCTACTACTATGCCCAGATGCAAATAAGGGCAGATTTAAGTAACTAAAGGGAAGGGGGAAAAAAAGTGATAAAGGAAAAGACTATGGTTTTAGCTTCTGTGGAGTACCAATCAATCCAAGTCCATCATTTGCACTGAGAGAGAAATCTTCCCTTAAGAAGCTTCCTAAATGTCCCAGGGGAAAATCCATCAGGCACACAATCTCCTCTCTCAAAGAATGGCTTTTGAAATCCTTCTCTTCTTGCATGATTTGGAAGTTTCTGGCCAATTTGTGGGTTTTCTCAAGTAATCCCTTCATTTTGCCTCCACGCTATATTTTTCCAGTTTCTTAATTTCCCTTCCCAATTCCCATTTAATTCCTGCATATCTGGCTTCCCATTGCGGAATTCTTTGGAGTGAGAGGTACTGAGGACCTCTTGATTGACAGCTTCCTCTTCCCTGTCTTCCAGAGTCAGACAAGCCAAGTTCATAGGCTTGTACCCCTGCCCCACCCAAATCCCAATCTCCTGCTCTTATCTCTGTACTTTTCCAATTTCAGCAAAATCCTAAATCTTTCCTAGCCCTGTGATGCTGCTGCTGGTTCTTTCCAAAGAAAAACAATAGGTTGGAAACTTGCTTATCCGCTGTGATTGGGATCAGTAACTTTTGGGGGGGGGGTGGGGAATCAGTAACTTGTCAGTTAATCTACAAAGCTGACAAATCTTTTTATTTTATTTTTTTAATTTTTTAAAAAGATTTTATTTATTTATTTGACAGAGAGAGACAGTGAGAGAGGGAACACAAGCAGGGGGAGTAGGAGAGGGAGAAGCAGGCTTCCCGCGGAGCAGGAGTCCCGATGCGGGGCTCGATCCCAGGACCCTGGGATCATGACCTGAGCCGAAGGCAAACGCTTAACGACTGAGCCACCCAGGTGCCCTGACAAGTCATTTTAAAAAGATACATTTGTGCCATACCTTTCATTTTAATTTCAAACATGTAAATCTGTATTTATCCCCCCATTTTTTATTGCATGGTGATTAGTCTGAGTTTAAATCTAGAACCATTATTTACCACTTACGTGACTCTGGATTAATGAGAGCAAACACTTATGTAGCACTTATTATATGCCAGTCAATTTTCTAAGTGCTTTACTATGTTCACTAATTTACTCTTGATAAGAACCCTATTGTATTAGTTTTCTAGGGATGCCCTAATAATTCACATAAACCGAGTGGCTTAGAACAACAGAAATTTATTCCCCCAAAGTTCTAGGGGCTAGAAGTCCAAAATCAAGGTGTCAGCAGAGCCAAGTTCCCTCTGAAGGGAAGAATTCTTTCTTCCTTCTTCCTAGATTTTGGTGGTTGCTGGCAATCCTTGGCATTTTTTGGCTTATAGCTGCATCACTCCAACATCTGCCTTCGGCTTCCCACGGGCATCTTCCCTCTGTGTGTCTGCAAGGCTCCAAACTCTCCTTATCAGGACACCAGTAATTGGATTTAGGGCCCACCCTATTCCAGTAGGACCTCACCTCAACTTGGCCCCATTTCCAAATAAGGTCACATTCACGGGTACCAGGGAAGAGGACTTCAACACTTCAACAAATCTTTTGGGGGATTCGAATCATACACCTAAGAAGAAAGAATGGCTGATTATCTAATTTCACAAATAAGGAAGTTGAGGCACAAAGAAGGTTTTTTTGTCTTTTAAAGATCTTTTTATTTATTTTATTTGAGAGAGAGAGAATGAGAGAGAAAGCACATGAGATGGGGGGAGGGTCAGAGGGAGAAGCAGACTCCCTGCCGAGCAGGGAGCCCGATGCGGTACTCGATCCAGGGACTCCAGGATCATGACCTGAGCCGAAGGCAGTCGCTTAACCAACTGAGCCACCCAGGCGCCCTCTTTTAAAGATTTTATTTATTTATTTGACAGAGGTACAGCGAGAGAGGGAACACAAGCAGGGGGAGTGGGAGAGGGAGAAGCAGGCTCCCCGCTGAGCAGGGAGCCCGATGCGGGGCTCGATCCCAGGACCTGGGATCATGACCTGAGCTGAAGGTAGACGCTTAACGACTGAGCCACCCAGGCACTCTGAGGCACAAAGAAGTTAAATAACTTGCTTAAGGTCAAACAGCTAGAGATTAGTAGAACCAGCATTTAAACGCAGGCTCCAATTCAGCTCACAATTCTTCCTTTTCACCACTATGTCAGACTCTCTCTAGACAGAAGAAGGAACCTTAGGGTACCCAGCCAAGGCCCGGACTCTGAGCTGCCCTGAGGACAGCAACGGAATCCAAATCCAAGTATCTCCAAGGTCAGGTTCTGCTCACTCACAGACCTGCAGTTGCACTTGCAGTTTAAAGAATGACCACTAGAGGTCGACACCCAATGCTGGAAGCTTGGTTTCTCCACAGAGACTCCAGATCTGCAAAACTGATAGGTGGAAAGAAATAGGAATATGTCTGGGATCTCAAATTTTTGAGAGCTCTCTATAGCTGCCCGAAATTTTAAAGAGATATTTGTACAAACACTGGGGTGCCTGTGACCACTTAGATCTTCGGACCTTAAGCCTTCATATGCCGTCAAGCTGAGAGGCAATATATTCATTCACCTTCTGGCATTTTGACCGGAGCAATCTAAACAGGTAAGTAAGGGGTGTCTGGGTGGCTCAGTCGTTAAGCGTCTGCCTTCGGCTCAGGTGATGGTCCCAGGGTCCTGGGATCGAGCCCCTCATTGAGCCCCGCATCCAGCTCCCTGCTCAGCGGGAAGCCTGCTTCTCCCTCTCCCACTCCCCCTGCTCGTGTTCCCTCTCTATTTCTCTGTCAAATAAATAAGATCTTTAAAAAATTTTTAAAAATAAACAGGTAAGTAAAAGTGAGGGTGCCTAAGGAATTCAGTACAAAAATACATCACGATGCACATGGACCTTTTTCCTTATTACACCAAAAATGGTTAGTCTCCCCAGAAACAAAAAGAAGGTGGGGTAAGGAATGGGGAGGGAGTTGTGAGTAAAGTCAGTACCCCCAAATCTATTATTCTTCTCGAAAGTGACCGGCCACCATCTACCTAAGGCAGAAACCTGTGATTTGTCCCAGACTCTCTCCTTTCCCTCTCTGTATCCCATTAGTGATGCTAATTCTATTTTTTTATTTAAATTCAATTAGCCAACGTATATTACATCATTAGTTTTTGATATAACGTTCAATGGTACATTAGTTGTGTATAACACCCAGTGCTCATCACATCGCATGCCCTCCTTAATGCCCTTCACCCAGTTACCCTATCCTCCCTGTGATGCTAATTCTAAATTATCTTTACTGACTACATCTGTGCCTTCCTCTCATTTCCCCTCTTCCCCCCCCCCCACCGCAGTGGTTCCGGCCTCATCGTGTGAGTTATGACAATGGCCTTCTAACATATTCCAGTGCTCCCCACGTTGCCCCTCCTTAACTCATCCTCGGCATGATTGCCAGCAAACTTTCTAAATATCAAATCGCATCCTATTACTTCTATCCTATCTTATTGCTCAGTGGCTCCACAGCACGTTCAAGGTGGAATACAAACACCTTAGCTTTGCAGGCAGGACATTTACTGCGGCAGCTCGTTCCGTGTACCCACCACCCCCCACTCTGTCCATGGCTCACTTTTACCTACTCTTTCCCGCTAATTCCTTTTGATTTTGAAAACTTGACTCATGGTTCACATCTTCCAAGAAGTGTGCTCTTATTTTCCCTTCATATACTTCTTACAAGGCCCTTTGGACCTTGCCTTGTAAGTTTTCTCTTGGTTTTGTCTGCCCAGCACTGAGCACAATTCCTGGTCCATAATAGCAGAACCGGGAATTTTACCACTTCCCCTCCACCTCAGTACCCTTCATGGAAAAGCATTTTTTACCTAGGACCATCTTGTTCTATGTGTAATCTTAATAAAGACTGGAGTCTCACATGGCCCACTGTCTGTAGGGATTTACATTGGAAGGACAAACATATGTAAATCCAGAATCCTTGAAAAATAATATGTACCTTTACTGTAAGTTTTCGTAAAGCAGTCAGGTTTTGGACCACACACCTTTGGGTGGTTTGTACTTAAACAGTGCCTGGTGCCTGGTAAGTGCTCAATAAATATCTGTTGAAGAATGCATGAATGAATGAATGAATGGACAAAGACCTGTTTTAGGCATTTATTACAGAACTTCCCTCTGATTTCTTATGTTTCTCCCTTACTTACCTATAAGCTCCTCAGGTCTCTTGAATATACTTCAGAGTATGTGCTGGCCCCTACCACAGGGCTAGAATATAGTAAGCACTGATTGTTGAATCTATAAATATCACACTCAGCTTTTGAAAATGCAATCACCCCAAGAAAAAAGTTCCCCAAGTCCAAACTCTAAATAGATTTGAAAAAATGAAAGTACATATGGCAAATCAAAAAGAACAAGTATGCAGAGGCAATGCAAAAAATAATAAAAAAAAAATCATCTCTAAGGGGAAGTTATACAGTGCCCAATGAACTATATACAGGGAGCTTTGCATTCCTCCATTTCTTGTTCACTCCTATTGACACCAGATGGCGACATTTTATCATGATTGAGTCTTGGCCATTTGCTAATTTATTCAGCAAATGTATACTGAGAAGCTTACACGAGGCACCAAGAATTCATAAATGAATAACATATAGACTTTGAGATCAAAAAGTATAATCTATTGGGAAAGTATATACCTATACAGATCATTAAAAAGTACAATTGCGGGGCTCCTGGGTGGCTCAGTCAGTTAAGCATCGGACTGGATTTTGGCTCAGGTCATGATCTTGGTGTTGTGGGATCAAGTCCACGTTGGACTCCATGCTCAGCACAGAGTCTTCTTGAGATTCTCTCTCCCCCCTTCCCTCTACCCTTCCCCCTGCTTGGGCTCTCTAAATAAATAAATAAATAAAATTTTTTTAAAAAGTGCAATAGTGATGATACAAAATTATAGCTAACATTTTTTAAGGGACAAAAGACCTAAAAAGACACGTCATAAGCAAGGATTTCCAAACGGACAAAAAGCACACAAAAGTGATCAACATCTCAGGGTCTTGAGATCATGACTTGAGCCAAAATCAGGAGTCAGACCGCTTAACTGACTGAGCCACCCAGGTGCCCCCCCATCTCTTTTTTAAGTAGGCTTCATGCCCAATGCCGAGCCCAACGTGGGGCTTGAACTCACGTCCCTGAGATCAAGACCTGACCCTAGATCAAGAGTCAGTCGATCAACCAACTGAGCCTCCCTGCCATCCCAAGAACAGGAAAAACTAATCTGTGATAATAAAGGTTAGAATACTGGTTACTTGGGAGAGCAGGTGGTTATTGATGGGAAGGGGACAAAAGTAAACCTTCTATTGTGCTAGAAGTTTTCCATATCTTTTTTTTTTTAAGATTTTATTTATTTATTTGACCGAGAGAGAGATAGCGAGAGCAGGAGCACAAGCAGGGGGAGTGGGAGAGGGAGAAGCAGGCTTCCTGCTGAGCAGGGACCCTGATGTGGGACTCGATCCCAGGACCCTGGGATCATGACCTGAGCCAAAGGCAGACGCTTAACGACTGAGCCACCCAGGTGCCCGAAGTTTTCCACATCTTGATGTAGGGGTTGCCACATAGGGATATACAGATGTAAAAATTTATAGAGCAAAAAAAAAAATTTACAGAGCTATATAAGATTTATGCACTTCACCATACATAAGTCATTTCTCAACAAACTAATAAATAAAAATGAAGCAGCAGCTAACTTCATTGAGTGTTTATTAGGTGCAAGACATTTTGCTGATACATGTACAGTCTCACTTAGTCATCACAAGAATTCATTTCCTCCCAGCTCTGTTGAGATATAATCCACATGTGTGATTTAAGGTGTACAAGGTCATGCTTTGATATGTGTATATGTTGCAAAATGATTACCATAATGTTAGTTAACTCATCCATCAGTTCACAGTTACCTTGTGTGTGTGTGTGTGTGTGTGTGTGTGTGTGTGTGCGTGTAGTGAGAACATTTAGATCTACTCTTTTGGCAACTTTCTTTTTTTTTTTAAGATTTTATTTATTTGAGAGCGAGAGAGAGACAGCACGAGTTGCAGAGGGAGAGGGAGAAGCAGATTCCCCCCTGAGCAGGCAGCCTGACACGGGGCTCCATTCCAGGACCCCGAGATCACAACCTGAGCCAAAGGCAGACACTTAATCGACTGAGCCACGCAGGTGCCCCATATTTTTTTTTAATTTAAAGTGTTTTAAAAAAGATTTTATTTATTTATTTGAGAGAGAGAGCAGGAGCACAAGCAAGGGGGAGGGCAGAGGCAGAGGGAGAAGCAGGCTTCCTGCTGAGCGGGGAGCCCGACGTGGGGCTCGATCCCACGACCCTGGGATCACGACCCGAGCCAAAGGCAAACACTTAACTGACTGAGCCACCCAGGCGCCCCCCCATCTTTTTCTAAAAAGATTTATTTTATTTATTATTTTAGAGAGAGAGAGTGAGGGGAGGGGCAGAGGGAGAGGGAGAAAGAGAATCTCAAGCCAACTTCCCCCTGAGCACAGAGCCTGATGCGGGGCTAAATCTCATGACCCTGAGATCACGACCTGAGCTGAAATCAAGAGTCAGAGGATTAACTGACTGAGCCGCCCGGGCACTCTTGGAACTTTATACACTTTGACCACCTTCACCCATCTTCCCCATCTCCCCCCGCCCCCACCTAGGGGTTGCCCTAGGCAACTGCCAATCTACTCTCTGTTTCTATGAGTTTGGTTTCTTTTTAGATGGCACATGTAAGTGAGTTCACACAGCATGTATCTTTCTCTGTGTGATTTATTTTACTTAGTATAATGCCCTCAAGGTTCATTCATGTTGTTCCTAATGGTAGGAGTTCCTTCTTTTTTTATGGCTGAGTAATATTCCAGTGTGTGTGTGTGTGTGTGTGTGTGTGTGTGTGTGTGTGTGTGTGTACATCACATTTTCTTTAATCATTCATCCATTGTTTCCATGTCTTGGCTGTTGTGAATAAGGCTGCAATGAACATGGGAGTGAAGGTATCTCTTCAAGATACCGATTTCACCTTATCCCACAGTAGTCCTATCAACTTACATTCCCACCAGCAGGGCACGAGGGCTCCCTTTTCTCCATGTCCTCACCAACACTTGTTATTTCTTGCCTTTTTGAGATTAGCCACTGTGACAGGTGTGAGGATATCTCATTGTGATTTTGATTTGCGTTTCCCTGATGATTAGAGTCATCACAGTAGTTCTGAGCCTAATTTCTACCCCAGTTTACAGATCAGGAAGCTGAGGTTTAGAGAGCTAAGCAACCTACCCAGGTGCACAGAATGGGCATGTGGCAGAGGA
Source organism: Callorhinus ursinus (assembly GCF_003265705.2). Classification (NCBI taxonomy): domain Eukaryota; kingdom Metazoa; phylum Chordata; class Mammalia; order Carnivora; family Otariidae; genus Callorhinus; species Callorhinus ursinus. The sequence goes on along the minus strand of NW_027397081.1, from coordinate 19,574,455 downwards.
AGAACCTAGATCAATCTGGTTATAAAGCCCAAGCTCTTCCTTAATTATTACCCTATCTTACAAGGCCCAGTAGGAGTGATGAATTGTATCTTAAGGTAAGTACGTTATCAAAGACTTCAAAGAAAAGGATGACACACTTTGAACCAAATGAGTGAACCAAAATTGTTACCAATTTCCTTGCTTTCTAGTAGAACTATGGAATTCTGGATCTGAAGAAGAGTAGAGATCACCTCATCTAGCCCAATCCTTTATTTTATTTGTGAAGGAAATAAAGCTCAGAGTGGCAAGAAGCCTCACATAAGGCTAGCAAAGAACAGAGCTAAGGTCAATTGGAGAACAGCTAACTTTAACCAGAGAGGTGAAGTAATTGCCCATGGCCACCCACAAGTCAGTGAAGGAGCCAGGATCTGAATCCAGCCAGTGCGACTACAGAGCCTGTTCTCTTAACCGCTGGGCCAGACAGTGTCCTTACTCCTAGCCCCATGCCCCATGTGCTGCCCCAGTCTGCCTCCCTATGCTACACTGAAGTAGTACAACAGGAGGGATTGGAGTGGTTGTGGTCAGTGGGAGGTGGAGAGGCAGAGAGGCAGACTGGCATGCTTCCTTGTCAAATTGGGCCAAATCCAAATGCAAACAAATTGGGCAGGTAATGGGAATTGCTGGCCAAAGTCAACTACGAGCAGAACAAAGCAGCATGGGAAACCACCTAACCTAAACCAGGGGATCGTTTCAAGACTTGAATTTAGACCAGGAGGAGGGGAAAAAAAAAAAAAAAAAAAAGAAGCTCACTTTCAGCAAAGTTCAATTAAGGCATAGAAAAATCCAATTTGGATTGAATTGGTGGGTCTGTCTCAGCCCAGGGTACGATGCTTATCTAGCCAAGGCACCTCAGCCCGGAGTCAACCCTTTATCCCTGCCTCCCTCTCTCTCCGCTCTGTCTGCGCCCCCTCTTCCCCAGCTGGAGTGCCTCCTAGTTTTTCCTGGAACTTCTGCCAGCCTTGCCCACTTCTCGATGTTGCAGTCCACGTATCAGTGGTCTAGGAGCTGAGAGTCTTTGTCTTGCTACGGCTGGCTTTGTTGAGGCGTCTCTGCGTTATGTCCGATGCCTTTGGTGGCTGTAGCAAATACCGCAGACTTGGTGGCTTAAAACAACAGCAATTTATTCTGTCCCAGTTTTGTAGACCCCAAAGTCCAAAGCCAGGGTCACTGGGCCAAAATCACCCTGTTAGCACAGCGGCACTCCCTCCGGGGGGCGCTAGGGGAGAATCTGTAGCTGGCTTCTTCCACCCGTAGGTGACCCCCGACCCTCCCCAGTGTCTGCCCCTATTTCACAAGACCTACCCTGTGTGTGTCATCTGCCTTGGTCTCTCTCTTACACAGACCCACCTGGAATAATCTCATTACAAGACCCTTGATTTAATCACATCTATGACCATAGAAGATCGTATTCACTCTTTTTCCAAATAAGGGAATAGTTACAAGTTCCAGGGGTTAGGACTTCATCTCCTTGGGTGGCCCTTATTCAGCCTACTAGTTTTCAAGCTGCAGATAGATAGATTTTTACAAATAAAGAAAACCTCTCTAAGGACCCACTAAAAATCCTGCCATCGAGGAGAAGTCCTGTCTTAAACGCTCTTTGGTCTGGCTTTTTGGCCTCACCGTCCTCTGGAAACACCTTTGAGGAGGCTGCCAAATCCCATGGTCCTTTCTCAGCTCTTATGCTGTTCTCGCAGCATCTGACCCAGGAGACCGCTTCCTCCTAGAAATGACCCTCCTCCACGCCTCCTCCTCTACCAGCTACTTCTTTTCAGTCTTCTCCCCTGGATCACCCTCCTCACACAAGTTCTGAGCATCAGCATGCCCGTGGCTCAGCCCTTGGACTCTTTCCATCCTTGCCTGTTCTTATCCTCTGAGCAGTATAATCCAGCACCCCCAGCTGAAGTCACCAATACACTGATGATCCCCAAACTTGCGTCCCCATCCCAGTCTCTCCTGTAAACACCCAACTATTTTTTTTTAAAGATTTTATTTATTTTTTTGAGAGAGAGAGAATGAGAGATAGAGAGCACGAGAGGGAAGAGGGTCAGAGGGAGAAGCAGACTCCCTGCCGAGCAGGGAGCCCGATGCAGGACTCGATCCCGGGACTCCAGGATCATGACCTGAGCCGAAGGCAGTCGCCTAACCAACTGAGCCACCCAGGCGCCCCCCAACTATTTTTTTAAGTTTATTGTTTTCAGTACTCTCTACACCCAACATGGGCTCAAACTCACAACCCCGAGATCAAGAGTTGCATTCTCTAACGACTGAGCCAGGTGGGCGCCCCTTAACATCGACTTTAATAAAGAACGGCTTACTTGACATCTCCGTTTGAATGTCTAACAGGAATCTCAATCCTGACATGTCCCAAACTGAGCTCCTTATTCCACTCCCGCCCCCAAACCTGCTGTTTCTGCAGCCTTTCCCATCTCCACAGAAGACTACCTGCCCCATCACTCAGCCCCCAAATCCTGGGGTCTTCTTTGGCCTCTCTTTCTCACCTCTCTTTCTACCAGCCTCTCCAGCAGCAAATGTTGTTAGTTCCATCTTGTAAAAATTTCCAAATCCTACTACTGCTGTCCACCTTGACCACTGACACTTTGTCATTTCGTGCCCAGATTGTCACAATTGCCTCCTAACTGGTCTCCCTGCTTTCCCTCCTGCCTCCTTACAATCTGTAGAACCATGGAGATTATTTTAAACACACATCTCATCATGTGTTGCCCTTCTCAGAATGTTCCAGTAGCTTCCCATTGTATTTAAGATCGTCCAAAGTCCTTCCCGTGGTCCTCAATGCTTCATTCCTTATTGTTTCTGACCTTGCCTCTTGTACTCCAGGCTCATTGGCTTCCTACTGTTCTTCAAACTGACCATCCTCACTCCTGCCTCAGGACCTTGTACTCCCTGTTCCCTCTGTTGGGCCACTTTTCCCAGATATTTGCCCAGCCTGCTCCTTGACTGCATCCAAGTCTCTGTTCAGTTGTCATTCCCTCAGGGAGACCTCTCCTGGTGCCCCACCTAATAGCATTTCTTTTACTCCCCAGCCCCCTACCGTAATTGATTCTCTCTCTCTCTCTCTTTTTTTTTTTTTTAAGATTTTGTTTATTTATTTGACAGAGAGGGACACAGCGTGAGAGGGAACACAAGCAGGGGGAGTGGGAGAGGGAGAAGCAGGCTTCCAACGGAGCAGGGAGCCCGATGCGGGGCTCGATCCCAGGACCCTGGGATCATGACCTGAGCTGAAGGCAGACGCTTAACGACTGAGCCACCCAGGCGCCCCTGTAATTGATTCTCTTTAAGACATCTGTCACTACCTCACAGTATAGTATGTATTTATTTGTCTAATTGATTAATTTCTATCTCCTCCACTGAAATATTGGTTTTCTGAGAACAGGAATCGTGTCTATTTTTGCTCATTGAAAGATCTCCAGTGCCTAGAACAGTGCCTGACACAGAATAAGAACATGTTGGATATTTCTTGAATGAATGAATGAATGAATGAATGAATACTTTAAAGATTTTAGAGGGTGGCTGGCTGGGATATAAAAGGTTAGCTCTTGGAAGGGACCTCCCTCCACGGTCCCCCAGCACCACCGCAGACTCTGATCCCCCGCCAGCTCGAACAGCCTGCCAACTCCAGCTGAATGTCAGCTCTGCAGAGGCAGCCGGGGCCTCCCCCGCCATCTTGGCTTCCTGACCAGCCTCCCAGGGGGAGTGGGCAGGCAGGCCACGAGGCGGAGAAACCTGCCTAGGAGAGCACAGCTAATAATACAGTTCCTGTGTTATAGCAACTGCTATGATGTGCAAATGCTCTGTGTTTAAAAAAAAAAAAAAAAGAGTAACCTGGTGGGATTCTTTGTAAGTTCTTGGCAGCAAAAGCTTCATTTGATGCGCCAGGTGGGCCAGCAGTTAAACAAGAGTGAAGCTACTTGTGAGTGCTGTCCCCAGCCTTTGGGGAGGGGGTGGGCTTGGTGGGTCACAGGTCCAAATAGATGCTGCCTTCCACATCAGACGCCGCTCCCACCTCCATCCCACCCCCAGGAAAAATCGGCATTGGCCTGGTGGCCAGGAGAAACCCACATAAAGTACAGAAGCAGTATAGCACAATGAACATGTGAAATTTTAGAGGCAAGCCTCACTTTGAATTCCCAGTGTGTACTGCCAGCTCTGTGTTCTTGGGCAGGTGATGTACTGAGCCTCAGTCCCTCATCCGTAAGATCAAAATCATGCCTCTCTCGGGGCCCTTGTGAGCGTGGAATGGTCTGGGCCAGCACTGGGTCTCCGTGACTGGTAGTTGGCGTGTCGGAAGGCATGGAGGGCAAGGCGGAGGGTGGGAATGGCTAGGACACCCATGACACCATTGGCCCTGGGGTGTGGCCAGCCTGCTCTGCGGAAGCCATGGAATCACAGAAGGTTGCAGTTACAGGAGATTCCGCAGTTATCAAAACAAGCAAACAAACCTTGCATTTTACAAAAAGGGCAATGGGCCTACAGAGATGAATGGATTTGCCCAAAGTCACACAGCCATCCATAACAAAGCCAGAGCGGGCACCCAGATCTCAGCCCTTGGTCTCATGCTCTTACCAGAGCTTCTGGGTGTTTTCAACAGCCTGGGTGATTCGTGAGCCCTCCTGCCCCCTGACTCCCTGGCCTCGAACCCCACGGCAGGCCCAGCCATTAGAGCCAATGAGCCCCGACTCAGCCATGGCCTCGCCAGCCCACCAGGCCTGCAGGGCTCTCTGCAGCCTTGTCCCTACCCGCAGTCTCTAATCTTCCTTCCTTCTGACCCCACGCTCCCTGCTCCCTACTCCCTCCCCGCCAGGAGGTCCACTGGCCTGTTGCAGAGGAGGACATTTCCTGGAGGTGAGGGGAAGAGAACCACCAGGTCACTCTCAGGATCCCCTGCTTGTGTGGCAGCTAAAGTCCTTCAGGTGACATGCTTCCCAGGCCAGCCTTGGTACAGCCTCTCATTCCTTTCCTATCCCCACAGCCCTTCTGTAGGCTCGTTGGTGATGCCATATTGCCAACGTTTCCAGAAGTTAAAAATGAAAGCAAAACCCCCAGCTCTCTCCGATCAAAGGCCCCATGGTTGTCTCTACCCCCTTCATCTCTCTGTTCCTTCGCCTTCAAACATTCTTGGAAATATCATCTCTTCTGCCGAGCCCTTCAGATGGAGGCATTATTCCGAACCAGGGCTCAAGTCCTTAGCTGCCCCTCACGAGTTTCCTCATGACTCTGTGACTCAGTTTCCTCATCTGTCAAGCAGGGATGGTAGTATTAGCTCTCTCCTAGCCTTATTGTGAGATTGTGAATTGATACCTGTAAAGCACTTACAGAAATGCCTGGAACAAAACAAACCTTCAGTGAACATTGTCTGTGATTATTATTACCATTACCATTATTATTATTGCCATGAAAATTAACCTCTCCCATTTCAAATGGGAATTTACCTGGGACTCCAACGGCCCCATTATATGTATCTCTCCCTCTTTGTGCCCATAACTAAGTATATGTTAGTGCCTTACCTGACACAATCCTCTTTCCTTTCGGTTGTTTCGTCTAGCGGCCAGTGTGTGATGTCGGGGGCAGCTCCCAGCTGGGCCGGGACCAGACCTGGTGAACCCTCCTCTTCTGCCAAACGGATCTAATCCCATGTGCCTTGTACTGCTATTAACCGAAATAACATCATCAAGTAAACGGTAGATAATACCATCACCCTTATTCCTGATGACCTCTCTGTGCAATCGGACTTGTATTACGTTTACTATAAGAAATGGCACATTTGGGGGCTTGGGTGGCTCAGTCGTTAAGCGTCTGCCTTTGGCTCAGGTCATGATCCCAGGGTCCTGGGATCAAGCCCCGCGTCGGGCTCCCTGCTCCGCGGGAAGCCTGCTTCTCCCTCTCCCACTCCCCCTGCTTGTGCTCCCTCTCTCTCGCTGTGTCTCTCTCTGTCAAATAAATAAAATCTTAAAAAAAGAAAAAGAAAAAGAAATGGTCCATTTTTCTAAGTCAAAAACAGTCAAATATCATATGGTTTGGTCTTACAAGAGTAATAATACTTGTAACAAAAAACAATAGCACCCAATGTGTATTTTTTGTTACCATCTGCCAAGTACTGTCCCTTTCATTTCACGTGGATTATGCCATGTCATGTCCACGGCCCTGTGAGGTGTGCGCCATTATCATCCCCAAATGTCAGAAGAAGAAACTGAGGCACCAAGAAGCTTAGTAAATGTCCTCTGGTAACCCAGCCAGTGACGGGATGCAAACCTGGGGGTTTACTTCTGGGCTCACACACCCAGCAAATACTCTACTGCTAGGCTTTCTGAATCCAGGACTCTGCCTCTTTCTTATAAATTCATCCTTTGAGATCAAGGATTGGAACTCTATCTTGGACACCCAGCTAGTGGATAAGCTCCTGCTACCTGATGAGAAAATGCTGTTTCTGCCTTTCGTCTGCTCGAGTCCCTGAATATGGCTTCCTCCTAGTTTCTCTATCACTGTGTTCTGTCTGTCTGTCCAAGGAACACTTACCCATTATGCATGTTGGACCTTCCTGATGAGAAGGGCTTTACTCAGTGGCTCCCATCATGTACGCTGTCCTGTTAATCACGTGCTGGGCTCCACATACCACTCGGTACCTGCTCCTTCACCTCCAGCCAAGTCTTACTCCTCAGTCCCTTCCCCATTCCCAGGAGGGGTCTAATGTCACTTCCGTGCCCACCCTTTCTGTCATTTCCTGCAGTCTCAGGCATTCGCAACCAGCCCTGCTCAAGCATCTGCCCTGCTCGAGCATATGACGCTGTGGGGGAGAATCCCCAGGATGCAGAGTGCATGAGCCTAGTCCCCGCGTGCAAAAGCCTTGCAATCTCATTGGCAGGCAGAATATAGAAAAAGAAATGCAAGGTAGTGCATTCCAAGTGATGATTAAGTGGCCTGAACATTTATTATGCACTAAAGGCCTCGCATTAGGAAGAGAGTGAAGAATCGTGATCAGGATACAGTCCAAACAGTGCCTGCCTGACATCTGCACTAAGCCCAGTTGCCGGGTATTAAAGGGCGCCCAACAGGGGCCCCGAGGGAGCTCCCCTAAAAGGCCAGGGGGCAGAGCGGCTCTGCGGAGTGTCCCTTCACCTCCAGCCCTCTCCATGTAAGGGCCATAGTGGAATCTCGTTTCTGCGCCCCTCTAGGCATAGCCTAAGCCTTTCATCCACAAATCAGAAGTCTGGTAACCATAATTTAAATTCTCCCCAGTGCCTTGCCTGGCAGGGCCACAGTAAATTGCAGCCTAAAAGCCACTTTTTTTTTGGGGGGGGGGACCCACACAAACCATGCACTTTCTGGCAATTTTTTTTCCAGCCTCCCTTCTGCTACCAGAACAAACCTCATTTACCCGCAGCCATTAGGTCTGTCCACAGGCAGGTATCAGGCATGACCAAGAAATCAATAAGAGCCAGTGAAACAAGATATTTCCTCCCTGTTTTGCTCGTCTAAATGAGGAAAGTTCCAGCGGTGATCAGGGAGCAGCCGGCCGCTCAGTGCCCTTTTCCCTCTCTCCCTGCAGGGCAGACACAGGAATTCTTTTCTGTTAGGAATGTGGGCTAATGCGAAAATCAGAGACTTTAACTGTATGAGGAAGCCAGTCTAAAATATCCTTCCCGTCTTGGAAGCTATCACAGAATCTGTTCTGGCACGGGGTAAGAAAGAGGGACCAGGGAGTCATCAGATGGAGATGTATGAGATGGTCAGGCTCTCTATTTCCAGACAGCTCACTCACGTTCACCTCTAAAATTCTCAGAAACCTTTCTTTCCAAACCCCATCCTAAAGACTTGTATCTGTATACATTAGGACTTGTTTACTCCACCCAGCTTTTATTCATCTAAGATAATTTATTATTGATGACACCCTTTTTTCCTGAGCCTCTGTTGTTCAATAAGATTTTGGAACTCAGCAGCTTTGTGACTAGAGCACGGGCTCCGTTCACCATCGACTGGTAGAGGTAGACCCTGGGTGAGTTAGAGGAGGAAAGCAACAGGTAAGGGACTCATGTCAGTCCGCTCTGGCGGTCGTAACACAATACCATACGCTGGGCGGCTTAAACCACAGACATCTATTTTCTCACAGTGCCACAGCCTAGGAGTCCAAGATCAAGACACCAACATGGTTGATTTCTGGTTCGAGCTCTCATCTTGGGTTACAGATGGTCACCTTCTCACTGTGCGCTCTCTTGACCTCTTCATTGCAAAGGAGAGAGAGCATGTTAGCAAGTAAGCTCTGGTGTCTCTTTTATAAGGACACTAATCTCGTCATGAGAGCCCCACCTTTATGACTTCATCTAAACCACCTCCCGCCCAAAGGCTGCTTCTCTAAACCCCTCATCACATTAGGGCTTCAACGCAGAATGGGGGGTAAGGGGGTAGGACACAATTCAGTCCATAGCAGCATTGTACCATAGATGCTCTCTGTTACTATATGAACTATCTTGATCAGGGACTGAAGGCTTCATTGGATGCACGACCACAGTTTTCCTCCTGTGTTTTCTTAGGCAGCTCTGGTTGGTGTGATGTGATGTAGTTTCTGTGTTGTGGTAGGAGCTGCACTGGACTTGCAGTTAAAAGACAAGGTTTCAATCACCTCACTCCCATTTGGATGGCTACTATCAAAAATACAGAAAATAGGGGCGCCTGGGTGGCTCAGTCAGTTAAGTGTCCAACTCTTGGTTTCGGCTCAGGTCATGATCTCAAGGTTGTTGAGACTGAGCCCCGCGTTGGGCTCCCCACTCAGTGCGGAGTCTGCTTGGAATTCTCTCTTTCCCTCTCCCTCTGCCCCTCCCCCTACTCTCTCTCTCTAAAATAAGTAAATAAATCTTTAAAAAAATACAGAAAATACTAAGTGTTGGTAAGGATGCAGAGGAATTGAAACACTCATGCTCTCTTGGTGAGATTGTTCAGTGGTGCAACTACTATAAAAACCAGTATGGCGGTTTCTCAAAATATTAAAAATAGAACTACCAGCAATCCCACTTCTGGGTATAATACATACAAAAGAATTGAAAGCAGGATCTTGAAGTGATATTTGAACACCCATGTTCATAGCAGCATTATTCACAATAACCAAGAGGTAGAAGCAACCCAAATGTCCACCAATGGATGAATGATGGATAAACAAAATGTTTGTTTGCTTTTATACATACAATGGGATATTACTCACCCTTAGAAGGAAATCTTGTCACATGCTATAAGATGAACTTGGTTGAACCTGGAGGACATTAAGCTAAGTGAAATAAGCCAGTCACAAAAAGCAAATACTATATGATTCCACTTATATGCGATATCTGCAGGAGTCAAATTCATAGAAACAGAAAGTAGAGTGGTGGTTGCCAGGGGACGTGGGGAGGAGAAAATAGGGAGTTGTTGTTTAGTGGATATAGAGTTTCTGTTTTGCAAGATGAAAAAGTTTTGGAGATGGTTGTACAACAATGTGAATATACTTAACGCTATTGTACTGAACACTTATAAATTGTTGAGATGGTGAATTTTATGTTATGTGCTTTTTACCACAATCACACACACACACACACACACACACACACACACACACACACACGTTTTAAGTCCAATCAAACAGGTGCTAGCAATGAGAGAGTCATTTAAACTTTCTATGCTTCGGTTCTTTCATCTGTAAAATGGGGGTAAAGTGTCCATCTCTGAGTTACAATGAAATCAGAGAGACTGGGGCAAGCACATTAAGATAAAGGTGTATGGGAGGCTTGTGGACAATTACGTGTAATACTGAAATAGTGCGCTGGTATTGATGTTGCTGGAAACTGCTCTGCCACAATTTTAATTGTATTAAATTCATTAGTTACCTAGAAGTGTTTTAATTGTGGCCCCTATAAAGAACCTTATACAACGTAGGCACAGGAACTGCCTGCCATATCAATTCCCAGTTTTGGAGGATGGTGTGAGTTTTTGAAATGAAATTTTAAGTTTGATGATATATTACCCAGGCAGCAGAAAACACAACAAATTACTTAGGTCTAAACGCATTCAACTAAGATTTGTAAATGGTAACCTGGACTCATTAAGGATTTCTATTTGTTAGAGAATAGTCAAGAGGACTGGTTTTGTGTGATTCATATTCCCGCTGCTACTCAGGAAAGGGTAAGCCAGTAAAATCCATTTGTGGGCTGTGAAACACTTAATGCGCCTTTGTACTGATGTCTTATCATCAAGAAAAAAAAGTTCATTTATAAAGAGGACAGCAGGAATTAGGCAGTAGCACATAGTCATACTAACCTGCCTGTCCATCTTCAAGAAGCTCTGCACCCAGGTTCCTGGGTTTTGGATCAAAGATGGGGACCCAACATCAGCTCACTGCTGCCCACTCATCTCCTTTGGGCAGCTTCAAAAGAGGCTAGAAAAATACACTAAGAGAGGGGCGCCTGGGTGGCTCAGTCGTTAAGCATCTGCCTTCGGCTCAGGTCATGATCCCAGGGTCCTGGGATTGAGCCCCGCAACGGGCTCCCTGCTCAGCGGGAAGCCTGCTTCTCCCTCTCCTGCTCCCCCTTGCTTGTGTTCCCTCTCTCGCTGTGTCTCTCTCTATCAAATAGATAAATCTTTAAAAAAGAAAAAAAAGAAAGAAAAATACACTAAGAGAGAGTTTTCGTATTCCTTCATTCCCAGACTGTCCCCAGAGGGAATTGTCAGACACCAGCAGATGTCTGTTCAGACTATCTTGCTGCCCACTGTGGGTCTTTGAGGAGGATCAGCACCGGGGTGGGTTCTAGAGGGTTAGTGACAGGGGATAACATGTCTACAGTGCAGTTAACTCTCACTGATCTTGATAACACAAAGGAGTCGTGAGCAGTGAGGGGGCTAACCCCAATGAGAATGTAATATTTTTTAGAATTTGACTGTGATTTTTGAGTTGCTAGTTCTTTTAGAAAGTTGATTGGGTGGATGTAATTTAAGAGAGCTTTTCTCTCTTTGTTTAGGACCACAAGTCTCAGTGTCCGAGAGGCCCAATCAAAAGTATTTTTGCTGTTTCCCCAAGAAAGTCTGGTATTTTCATTCCAGGTCGTCTCCTAGCACTGCCTGTTATGTCAAGAATCCTAAAACAGGGGCGCCTGGGTGGCTCAGTCGGTTAAGCATCTGACTTTGGTTCAGGTCATGATCTCAGGTTCTGGGATCGAGCGAGCCCCACGTCTCGGCAGGGACATCTGCTTCTCCCTCTCCCTCTGCCCCCCCCCCCCCCCCCGCCCCCGCACAGTCTCCCCCTCTCTAATAAATAAATAAAATCTTTAAAAAAAAAAAAAAAGAATCCTGAAGCCGACAGACAAGTGAGATACCTGCCAAAATACGTTACAAACACGTACAAACCACACACCCAGACCTCAGGAGAATGTAAGCTCAGTGAGGAAAGGGATTTTTGTGTGTTTGGTTGGCTGCTTTATTCCCATCACCTGGAAGAGTTCTGAGCACAGAGTGGTGCTCAATAACTGTTTTTAAATGAACAGATGAATACTTGCTACATACACGCTCACACACAAATTCACAGAATTGGTAAGAACAGAGCAACAGCGTCTCATGCCAGGGAAACCCGGGCATGCCATATATGACTGACATGGCCAGTTTCTCCAGTATGATGGTCTGTGGGCTTTCTTTCCATCTACATTGGAAAGAAAATATGTCATGACACTGGACTTAAATCCAAACACCATGTCCAGAACACTAAGAATATATTTAGTTCAGGGACTCTTAAAATTTGAGAAAACAGCACGCAAGTAATGGGAACTATAAAAACAACTGATGTGGTCCTTTGAGCAGCCAAAGGATGTCAAAATCTTAAAAATTAATCATATCATGATTACGGACATCGGGTCTCAGGGTCTAATTACTGCTTTATTATTTTCTTTCTTAGACTTAATTTACAGAGATTTTATCTGACTTGACTGTTAACTTGTGACCTTAATATGAGTCCTTGTAAAATGACACACTTCAGGTTTTCAAAACACAGTTTCTAGCACATTACGCTTTTCGAAGAATCTTTACATGCATTATCTAATTTCAAACATCTGTGCAAAGACCGAGGAAGACCAAATTTCTGAAGTCCAGAAAGCCTGAGAGATCATCCAGTTTATTATTTTTCCTTTTCCACTGCAACTTGCCTTTAGTTACTAATCTCGACTCTCTGTGGCTTCCCTTTCGCACAGACTACGGTAAGTGGAGGAGAGGTAGAACTGAGATTTATTAGCCCCTAGGTAACTGAAATTAGAGTTCTGGATATGTGTGCCCCCTAGTGTTTGTGAAGTCTGTGATGGTTCAGAATATACAGGAGAGTGAAAATTGAGGTAGGTAGCAACAGCTCCAAATACTTCATCCCCCAAAGCTAGGCATGGACAACTTTGCATAGAAAGCCAATGAGAAAGTGTGTGTGTGCAGGCGTGCACGTGCATGTGTGTATGTGTGTGTATTTTGCAAGAGGCATCAGACTTCGGAGTCAAATGTTCAGAGTTCAGAAACTGCCACCCCAGCACCAACATCTCCCCTCAAGCTGTCACACTGCTGATTTTCAACCCTGGCTACACATCAGAAAAACCCATTATTTACTGCATGTGCCCACTTCAGAGATTCTCATTAGTTTGACCTGGGTGGGGTCCAGGCACCAGCATTTTTCAGAGCTACCCAGGTAATTATTAATATACAGCTGGAGTTGAGAACTACTGGGTCATGCACTGCAGCAGGTTAGATTGAAGTTGGAATTTACCATTGATGAAGTTGTTTGATCTTGAACCTGTGAAGTCTACAAATATCATCTTATGGGCTTTAGAAAAGAAAAAAAAAAGGTTTTGAGTTATATATAGTGAATTAAACATGAGTTTATCTACATTCCCTCCTGAGTTTTCACTGAAATGAGAGTACATGTTATAAACCTACAGGACGGATAGAACAGAGAGGAAAACACCACAGACAAGAGATATCAACAAAGTTTGGGGAAATGGAATGCAAATAGAAGAATAGAAGCTGACTTCATGGAGCTAGAAAAAGCTAAAGCCTAAGTGTTTGCAGAGGGGAAGATTGATGAGAGTCAAACTGATTTGTGTTCAAGAATCCCTGAAAGGCTCAGAAATTGGAGGCCTCGGCTACAAAGATGGGAAGGGGGTAAGACTGAAAACAGGAGGACCAGGTCCCTTGAAGGTCTGTATAATGGGCAGTAATCCCAAGTCTTACTCACATGAGATGCCAGGTGACTCCCTCTATTGTAGAAGGAGCTAGGTTATTCCCTGAAAAGACAAGAAGAGTCTTCAGACAGGATAGGGAGGGGGCACTGGAAAGAGGAGATTCAGGGAACTTCCATAATCACCTTTGGGCATCCAGCCCCTTCTAGCCTCTTGGCCTCGAGAATGCTGACTGCCAAACAAATTCTCCCCAGGCAAAGAACTGGAAAATCTTTCTTTGGAGAAACTGAAAAGCCCTGAGGAAAAAAACAGACAAAAAACCTCTGAAAAATGATGTTTAGAATATCCACAGTAAGAACAACTGTTTCTCTACCACATCCTTACAGAGTGAAGGCAATGATTTAACAAGCTACACCGATTATTCCTGAGATTCTAATCAGCTTTCTAGAGCCTCGCTCTGAATGGATAATGAAGGATCTGCAGATCCTTAAAGAAAGCTTCCATCCAGTGCAAAAACAAAACAAAAACAAAACAGAAGAGAAGAAATGGAAGTCGTTGCAAAAAGAGACCAAAAAAAGATATTAAATTTATAATTGATATTCTCAGAAAGAAGAGAGGATACTGCAGCCAGGAAGCAAGAACAGAAGGCTGTAAAAAAAAATAAAATAAAATAAACCCTTCAAGAATGAAGAGTTCTCAGGAAATAAAAATCTGGTAGCTGTGGTAGCTAATCTCCAAAGATAGACCCCCAAGGAACCATGCTTCCCAATATCCACGCCCTTGCATCATCCCCTCCCACATGGAATTCTTTTGGCTTCGTGACGCTCTAACCAATAAAATGGGACAAAAGTGACGCTATGCCCATTTTGGCCTAAGCCTTAGGAATTTAGCGGCTTCTGCTTTTGTGCTTTTGGAAGCCCTGAGCCATCCTGTAAGAAGTCTGGGTACCCCACTGGAGAGACCACAGGGAGAGCTCATGAGGAGAGAGAAAGATCCTGAGACTACATGAAGAATGAGAAGCTCTGCCCTCCCAGCGTCCTAGCTGAGCCTCATCCTGCCATCTGGCCAAAGCAGGTGCATGAATGAAGCTGTGTTGGAGATTCCAGCCCCATCTGCCACATGAGAGGGAGGCCACACGAGAGAGCCCAACTAAAACAGATGAGCCCAGGTCAACCCACAGAATCATGAAAAATAATAAAATGGCTGTTGTTTTAAGTTACAGATGGTGTGTTATGCAACTGAAATATCTAAAATAATTGCCAAAATAAAATGATGAATCTGAATGGCATCAGACTTCTTAACAACAACCCTGAAAGCTAGAAGACAGTAGAGCAATAGCTTGCAAAGCCAGGGGAGAGGGGATGCATTATTTCAATCTACAGTTCTACACTCAGTAAAATTAGCAATCAAACATAAAGTTGGATTAAAGATTTCTTGCAAAGCCTCAAAAAATTTACAACTTATGCAAGCCTTCGCAAGAAGCTATTGTCAGATGTGACTCAGTAGAACGAAGGATTAAACCAGAAGTTCTCAACTGGGGGCAATTTGGCCCTCCAGGGACATTTAACAATGTCGGGAGACATTCCGGTTGTGGAGGGGGGTGATGTTGCTGGCATCTAGTAGGTTGAGGTCGGGGATGTTGTTAACAGGGAATTAGCTGACCTACAACAGGGAACTAGCTGACCCCAAATATCAATAGTGTACAGGCTGAGAAGCCCTGGGTAAACCAAGAGAGAAGACATGGTATCAGGGAATGAGATTTTCAACACAATAGATCTGCAGAGGGAATTTCCAAGACCATGGCTATCTGAAAGGCTTAGAGAAGAGCCAGTCCAAATTGGAAAGGGATCATAGAGGATTCCAGTAGGAATACAGAGAATACATCCAGGAGGAAAAAGAGAAGGATGGAACTGGAATAATACCTGATTATTTGACTATCTGGGCAGAGTATTGGGTGGAGAATTTATAGTTCTTCTGAAGAGTAGGAAGATTTAGTGATGGGGTCATGAAAAAGTAAAAAAGGTAAAAATGAGGCAATGACTAACTTCACAAGATATGAAAAATTGTACAAGAAAGGAAATATAATTATATTCTCTCAGTTCAGCAAGTTGGTCTTAAATGGCAGTAATCAGGTGATCATAAATTAATGATAATAGCAGACACATAAATGGCTTATTATAGCACTGTTCTAACTGCTTGACCTATATTTACTCATTGAACCCTCACAAAATTTTTGCAAGGTAGCTACGATTATCATCCCCGACAAAGGCACAGAATAATTAAGCAGTTTGCCTGAGATTGCACAGCTATAAGTAGTAGAAGCAGGATTTGAACCTAGGAAGTCTGGTTCCAGAATTTTAACATTTTTCTGCTATCTTAGGCTATTTACTCATTAAAACAAATTTTTAAAATGTGATATTCATCTCGTATGCACGACGTAGCTGGGCAACAAGCAACTGTTCTGTTCTCCAGCAGTTACTAAATGTCTGGAATATCGCTCCTAGAACCAGAGTAGAAGGACAGAGAGGGAGAATCAGAGTGTGAATGTGCTAAACCCTCACCCACTGTAATAGGATTACTGAGATATATATATGTCTAAAATTCAGAAGTAAAGATATAGCAGCATGAGCATGCTGTTTGGATATATGGAAGAAAATATCAGAAGAACAGCTAAGAGATTAAAGTGGTTGCCCTGAGGGGACGGGACTTAGGAGCAGAGAGTGAAAAGGAGGGGAGAGCTCCTATTATTATAAGCCTTGTAGTACTATTTAGCTTTAAAATTATGTCTATTTATTACTTTGATAAAAAATAACATTCATTTAAAAATTAATCTGTCATTGGCTGAAGATTGTTGAGACTTGTCCTGCCTGGAAACAGAGACATAATCCAATGATTCTTAAAATAGCCTTCTGGGCTAAGGACCATGGAAATAAGAATATTCCGTCTCAGGGAATAGCGTAAATTGCTTTTTCATATGTAGGACAGGAAGATCATTCAGAGCGGAGGCACTTGTCTTGAGCCATTTAAGACTCTCAGTGATCCATGGGTGGCACCTCTATGACAGAGCCTGTGTGATATCCAGAGGAACTCCTTTCTGGAGAGAAACATAGGGTATCTCAGGTGGGAAGGGGTCATTGCTGAGGGAAAAAGAAGGTTGATAACCTCCATCCCTGAGTACAAAAGATGAAGGTAGACTGTACCAAAGAAAGACTGTGTGAGGAAGTCACTTAACAGTTTGAATGAAGACTAAGGACAAGCCTTAAGAGACTGAGATTTCTTGAAACTTACCCAGCTATGTACTTATTTTTAAACCCCTTTCTCTTGCATTGCAGCGGCCCCAGATTCCCCTTCTGCACTACTTACTATCCCCTCAGCCTCACCATCTTGGGGGCCTTGGAACGCCTCCCCCAGTCCTACTCATTGTAACAACCAATTGGACTAAACTGAGCAACTTTGTGCGGGGACGTTTTGACAGCATCTGGCCCCACGTCTGAGCTGTACCACTTTGCTCTTGTCCGTGAGATTCCTGTCTACGGTGAGGTGAGAAACAACCAGACCAGTTGGGCACTTGCATGTGGGCTGCTCAGAAGCACAGGGGAAATTAACCCTGTGTGGCAAACTGACCAGTGGATGATGGACACCAATGCATAATTCTCTCTTCCTGAAACTGTCCTGAAAAGCAATCATGTGTAGCTTGGAAGAGCCTGTGAAATCAAGCATTTCTTCTTGCTTCATGTCAAGTGGTGATGAACTCTTGTGTTGCTTCTCCCTGCTCCCCTCACTCCCACTTCCTTGGATTGCACACCCTAACCAAGTAGCAGCCCATATGTCATGTCTTAAGTTCTGCTTTCTGAGAAGCCCAGATTTCAGACTTCAAAAAAGATTAAAGGCCTCACCTAATATAAAATAGATTATCTGAACAGTCCTATAACTATTGAAGAGATTGTATTTGTAATTTGAAATCTTCCAAAATAGAACTCTTCAGGCCCAGATGGCTTGCTGGAGAATTCTACCAAACAAGTAAAAAAAGAATTAGCATCAATTCTATGCAAACTCTTCCGGAAACTAGAAGAGGGAAAGC
Source organism: Callorhinus ursinus (assembly GCF_003265705.2). Lineage (NCBI taxonomy): Eukaryota > Metazoa > Chordata > Mammalia > Carnivora > Otariidae > Callorhinus > Callorhinus ursinus. The sequence goes on along the minus strand of NW_027397081.1, from coordinate 19,557,157 downwards.
ACTTCTCATGAGGATACTGTTACTCTAATATCAAAATCAAACAAATAGAGTAAAAAAAACAAAACAAAACAAAACACTTCAGGCTTAGATTTCTCATTAACTTAGATGCAAAAATACTTTTTTAGAAATGCTAGCATATTGAACCCAGCAGTAGATAAAAAGGATTATATACCACAACCAGGTGGGGTAAGGGACGGAATTATGAGCTAGGCTGATTCAGTATTTGACAATCAGTCAATTGATGCAGAAAAGGAATTTGACAAAACTCAATTCGTGATAAAAACTCTTAGAAAATTAGGGATAGAGGGTAACTTCCTTAACTTAATAAAAAGCACCTATAAAAATTAGCAGTTAATTTCATACTTAATAGTGATAACCTGAATGCTTTCCTTCTAAGATTAAGAATAAAGCAAGGATGTCCACTGTCACTACTCCTCTTTCACATAGTAGTAGAAGTTCTAGTCAGAGCGGTAAGCCAAGAAAAGGAAATAAAAGGCATACCAATTGGAAAAGAAGAAAAAAAAACTGTCCAAATTTGCAGGTGATATGATGAGAAAATCCCAAGGATTCAACAAGAAAATTCACAGAACTAATAAGTCAGTTCAGCAAGTTTGTAGGATACAGGATCAACGGCAAAAACCATTGTATTCCAATATATGTTGGCAACAAACATGTGAAAAACAAAAATGAAAAACCCAATACCATTTATGATTACCCCTCAGTTATCCCTCCAAATGAAATACCTAAGTGTAAATCTAATAAAAACATGTAGATCTATATGCTAAAAAAAACACAAAATTCTGGGGCACCTGGTTGGTTCAGTTGGAAGAGCATGCCACTCTTGATCTCAGGCTCGTGAGTTTAAGCCCCACATTGAGGGTAGAGATTACCAAAAAGTTTTTTTTTTAAAACACAAAATGCTAATGAAAGAAATCACAGAAGATCTAAATAAATGGAGAGATATACCATGTTCAAAGGTCAGAAGACTCAATATAGTGAAGATGTCAGTTATTCCCAAATTGACCTATAGATTTAATGTAATTCCTATTAAAACCCAAGCAGGAATTTTTATAAACATAGACAAGCTTATTATAAAATTTACATGAAAAGGCAAAAGAATAGAATAACTTAAATAATTTTGGAAAAGAAAAAAAAGTAGGAGGAACCTCAAACCTATATTTGATGCTAAGACATTCTGCAGTGACAGTAATCGAGATAGTGTGGTACTGGTGAGGGAATAGACATGTAGATCAACAGAACAGAATAAACCTAGAAATAGACCAACACAAATATACCCAACTGATTGCTACAAGATGCAAAAGCAATTCAATGGAGGGAAGGACAGTCTTTTCATCAAATGGTGATGGGACAATCATAATTAGACATTTATGGGTAAAAATAATAAATCTTGACACGAACCTCCCACCATATATAAAAATTAACACAAAACACATCACAGATTTGAATGTAATGTGCAGCTATAAAACTTGTAGGAGAAAACGTCAGAGAAGATCTTTGGGCTAGGCAGAGACTTACTAGACATGACACCAAAAGCACAATACATAAAAAGAAAATATGATAACTTGGACCTCATCAGAATTAAAAACTGTTGCCCCATGAATAACCTTCTTAAAAGGATTAAAATAAAATCTACCACCAGGAGAAAATAATTGCAAACCATATATCTGACAAAGGTTCATATCCAGACTATAGAAAGAGCTCTTGAAAAGCAACATTAAAAACAAACAATTATAAAACATACAGAAGACATGAGCAGACACTTCACCTAAAAGGAGATAAAGATGGCAAATAAGCACATGAAAAGTTGTTCAACATCCTAGCCATCAGCAAACAAAATCACAATGAGGTATCAGTACACATCTCCTAGAACAGCTAAAATAAAAACTAGTGGCAACACTAAATCTGGCAAGGATGTAGAGAAGCTGGATCACTCATAGCTTGCTGGTGGGCGTGAAAATGTTACAACCACTCCAGAAAACAGTTTGGCAGTTTCTTATAAAACCGAACATGCAATTTCCATATGACCAAGAAATTTCACTCTTGGGCATTTATCCCAGAGAAATGAAAACTCGGCTTCACACAAAAAACCTATACATGAATGTTCATAGCAGATTTCTTCATAATAGAAAAGGCAAAGGAATAGAATAGCTTAAATAATTTTGGAAAAGAAAAAAAGTAGAAGGAATCACTGCACCTGATGCTAAGACATTCTGTAGTGACAGTAACAATCTACAAGTCTTTTTTGAGCGAATGGTTGAACAAATTCTGGTATAGCCATACAACTGCATACCACTTGTCAATAAAAAGAAATGAACTATTAATACATGCAACAACCCGGACAGACTTTGAGGGGATTATGATTACTGAAAAAAGTAAATCTCAAAAAATTGTGTGTATGATGCCATTCGTAGACTAGAACATTCTAGAGATGGCACAAAAAAAATAAAGCTAGCAAATGGATTAACAGTTGCTAGGGAGCAGGGATGTTGGGAGTAGAGTGGGTTAGGGGTCGGTGTTCATACAAAGATGTAGCACGAGAATGGTCTTTTGTGGTGACGGAATAGTTCTGGATCTTAATTGTACAGGTGGTTATACAAATCTATACATGGAATTAACTGGCTTGGAACTACACACACACAAACACATAAATGAATGTAAGTTTTTTAAGTGGTGAAAACTGAATAAGATTTATAGTCTAATAAACACTAATGTACCAATGTCAACTTTCTGGCTTTGATATTATACTATAACTACATAAGATGTCACCATTGGAAGCTGCCTGAAGAGGGTGCAGGACTATTTGTCCTGTTTTTGCAACTTCTTGGGGGTCTATACTATAACTCTTTCAAAAGTGTTAAAAAAGGGGAAACTTAAAAAAATGAAAAATAAAAATATATTTTTTAAAATAGCCTACCTCCTTAACGTTTTAAAAGTCTTCTTGGTCTGTTAAAGCAGACTAAAATAACTATAAGAGAGCCTTTTCCTTCTGCTGAAGACAGATGTGGTCATGGAAAGAAAGCCCTACAGGGAAGTAATAAATAAAGTGAACCGAGGTAAATAGGCCAAATCTCTGGAACCTATGGGAGAAAAATAATATGCCTTGAGCAAAGAAGTGAGCTACAGAGTTTAAATTAGAAGGATGGTGTGTGTTCACTGACACCCAAGCATGAAGGAAATAACAGTGACAGACGGACTGGAGCAAATCTGGGTTTGAAGAGTTGGAGGGGGAGGAGAGCATCTCTCCAAGGGTAGATGGATGATAACACAGAGTCTATGCTTTGGGTGCAGCAAGGATGAACGTCCAGCCTTGTGAGCGCTGATTGTCTGAGACTGAATCCATCCCTTGTTGATGAGACCTGCAGCCCCTGCCTGCCTCCACAGAGGGAGCTCTGCCTGCCTCCTCCGTTCTTCCCTCCACCTAAACCAAAGGCATATTAATAATAGTTATCATCACAACCTACATTTGCACAGAACCTTTCCATTTTTGCAAAAACGTTCCATATCTTTGACCTCATTTGAGCCTCACCATTCATTTGTAAGGTAGTCAGGGAAGGTGTTTAGGGTAAGGTAAGAAAATTAAGAAAGACAGAGGTTTCACCGACTCATGTGGATATGGTGCTATGTTTCAGGTGTCTGGGCTCTGACAATCAGCTCTGGAATCTGAATTGTGGCCCCTCTTTTCCTACTGGACCATGTCAACTCCCAGAACACAGACTCTTTCCCAGGATGCTGTGCAGGGGGTGAGAAATTCAGAGAGAAAAGCTACCAGCAAAATTCAGCCTCATAGAAAGACCTCTGCTTTTCAAGGAGCCATCACAAAAGAAAAAAAAAATCAGTTCATTAGTTCATGGGGTTTGTTTTTCTTAAGAAGAGAAAGGAAAGTATGCAAATTTCACTCTGACTGGTTTTATGTTTTCAGGTAATTCCTGAGTCTTAGTCATACATGGGTCTTGGATTAATCAGAATTTATTTTTATCTTCTAACCTTCCCGCTGAAGCTTAGAGGCTGTTCTTTGCTTGCCGGGTGAGGTTGCCATAGAAACTCTTTCAGGGGAAGCAGAGTCTCTCTTCACAATGTTGTGACTGCAAGCAGGGACCAAAGCAGACCAGCCACTCCCTGCGAAGGAGAGTACTCTGGGGCCCCCAAAGCGCTCCATCTCTATGCCAAGATCCCTGTGCCCTGAGATGTGAAGTGTTTTCTGATCAGCGTCCAAGTACACACCCACAAAAATATCTTATGCCCCCTGAAGCCTCATCTTCATTAGCCCTTCTTGGAGAATGGCTATGGAGCCCTGATATGAATTAGGAGCCCTAGTGGGAGCACTGCTATGCTGGAGCTGGCTCGCACTGGTTCACAAGACTGATCTGTGCCTTGCTCCCCGGTTCCACGTTCCCGGATGTCCCATCGGCCACTCGAAAATTAACCCCGGGTGGGAATATTTATGTCACAGAAATTGGTCAATCATACAGATCAGGGCTTTTTACTTTTTTATCAGCTCACTACTGAGAACTTATCTTTCCTAGAAACTCTAGGAAGCTTTAATAACTGATTCTGAACACGTTGTCTTCCAAATGTCCGTCAGTTACAGGTATCTCCGAGTCCAAAAGAGATAAAAGTAACTCAGATCTCCATAGAAGACTAGAACTCAGGTCTCTTCCACTTGTCCCACCCTTGTAACTTGTGTGTGCCTCTGTTATTACACTGTGCACTTTTATTTCAAATGCTGTCAGCTTCATTCCACTATATCTCCTTGAGAGCAAAAATTCTTTCTTATACATCTTTTGTATCCCTAGTGCCTAGTATAGTGCTTGATACACAGCGAGTCCTCAACAGATATTTGGTGCATGAGTTACTGAATAAATAAATGTGTGTTAGAGCTGGAAGGGCCAAGAAATAATTGAACGCAGTCAATATACTGGTAAGAAACACCTCCCAGGAAAGTACTAGTGAATTGCCCAAGGAAACAATCGTGTTAATGGTAGAGGTGAGATAGGAACTCAGCTGATACCTTCTAAAACTGTGCCACATTTTCCCCTGGTTCCAAACTTCCAGTACCTGTGACGAATACCACATTTGTGATTCATAGCCTCAGCCTTTTCCTCCGAACTCTACTTGTTATAATCTTGTTACACGAGGAACCCCTTGCACTGGAATTTCTCCATCCTTGTCTGGATGCTTTCACCCTAAGTAAGGTAGGACTCTTCCTACTCCGGTAATGTATGACTATAATGGAAGAAGCTCCAGGACATTTCCATGAGACCATAGTGCCCTGGTCTCTTCCTCCCTTCGCTTCCTTTCTCTCTCTCTCTCTCTCTCCTTTCCTTCCCACCCTTAGTCCTGGATAAGCTTCTTTACTTGAAGATTCATAAGATTCATAAATCATATCTTGAGTTCTTTCCCAATAAATCCTTAATGTAAAATTCTAAGTCTCATCAATGCTCTAGATAGATAGGAAGACATCACATACAAGGAGAAGTGAGAAAGAAAATCACATCAATAGATTTGTTTTAATGTCATCTTTGCAAATGTCAATACTCCTCATGTGGTGCCTCGTGAAATGTTTCCTTTCTCCCCTGCTCCTTTCCCTAGGACCTTGACCTAAAGCTTCTTTCTCTCCTCCTCCTTTTTCTTGTTCTCCTCCTTCTCCACTTCCACCGCCTTCATCTTCTTCATAAAATAAAATGTAAATGTTAAAAGTATGAAATAGTGTGATGAGTGCCCAATGGGATATTAGTTTATCAAAATGCTAATATGTTTGGGGTAGTTTCTACTAACAGCTACTGAAAAAAAAAACAGGAAAAAGGAAAAAGGTTTTGGCAGATCTATAGCTGCATACCAAGTTCTTGATGATATATTAATTTGCTCTGGTAAAGAAACCACAACTGAAACAGCAGCTGCTGCTGGGGTTACCACCTAATGGAGGGTTCAGTAATCCATCATTTTTCAAGATTCAGCCGTCTTCTGTGCTGGTGAAAGGCAGCTCCAGGACAAACTATTAGAACTACTCCCAGTCATTCAAGCTAAAGCATTGAATACAGAATCTCTGGTCAGTGCACCCATATCAATAAATCCACCCTGATCCAACCATTCTCAGACATACCCCTCAGATTGTTTTTCAATCTTGCAATTTGGGTATGTATGGTATCTTCTCATTGGTCACGCTTGTACCTGATCCCCACGGTCTGCCAGAACTTGTGTTGACATTTCTAAACAGAGATATAGAAGCAACAGGAGGTGGGAAAGATGAGTCTTGAGGAGGATCAGTGCTCCCCTACAAGATCGTGACCTCTGGAGTGGTCATTAAAGCTTCCTCAGGCAAGTAAACTAACTCCCTCAGACAGGGGAGGTGAGGCTACTTCCACAAGGAAAAACAGGGTCAGTGGAATTTTGGGGTTTAAAGATCTGTTTTATCAGAATCTGCCCATTTCTTCCCAGCTCAATTTCAGGGCTCTCTGGTCTTCCACAGGAGACTCTGTGAGGCTGTGAATGCAATTTATGTTGTAACTCAGCCTTTGAAGAATTCAACCTTGCATATGGCTTTCAGAAATCTCAGTCTCCAGGCTCAGGTGATAAATGTTTATTTCAGGTCAGTTACAGAAACTCTTGGGTTCTTTATCTGGACCTTGAGCTGGGAATTTAAACCCTGATATCACTATTTCCCTGAAACCATGTAACACCACAGTGCTTTACTTATACTTAATTATTCTCTGGCAACATCTTCTTGATCATTCAGAGCCTTTCCTTCTATAAACACTTCACTGCAGGTAATAACAGGTGATAACCAACTAATTACTTTGCCATTATATGTTCTTGACTGCTAGTTACCAGTGATGACATAGTCTTTGATGGCTTTAAATTTAGCCAGAGCAGAGAAGCAATTCAAATTCTCATCCTTCAAGTTCTTTTTGTCTGGAACTACATTTGGTTCCAATAACATACCAGTCAGAGAAAGAGAACTAGGGTGAGTATTTTGGATATGAGAGATCTATTTTAAGAATTGGATCTCTTTTAGACCATAAATTTTATTATAGGAATTAGACACAAAAGTGAAGGAGCTAAAGAAGCGAAGTTCTGGAGGGGGAGCTGGAGAACAACAAAAAAATAGTCACTCAGCCGGTCTTCCTGAAGCACTAATACAGGTGGACAGGTCGGGGCTTGCAGGGAATTCTGGGAAGCAATCATATGGAACCGCTAAAGTGGGACACAAAGGGGAGACTTCAGGAGAAGTCTGTAGGAAGCCATTGCCCTTAGCCCCTACCTCAGTGGGTACACAGCTAAGCCTAGGGCTGCTGTCTGGAAGACAAGCTGGATACAGAGCAGAGGAGAGAAAGAAGGCGCCTCTGAGTCCTGAAGGTGCCTTTGTGTCTGTCTGTGACATACTTCTGAGAGTAATGGCTGTTACTTCGCTTTGGCCTTCCAAATCTCATGCAAGTTCTGCTTTTGGCCAACTCTACACTAGAATCATACACGGTAGGGAATTCTGAGAAATATAGTTCCCAGTTTGACCAAGTTGATACAGCACAACCTGACACAACCTTCTAGGAGTGTGCAGGTGGAAGCAAGTGGCAGTAAGTGCAAACCCAGAGCAGAATGTACAAATACCCAAAGAACCACATACAACCTGCTGAGATGAACAATCATGTAATGGCAATTGTACTGTGGTCAACTTTTATCTGTCAGGCCGATGCTGAGAGGTGTTAAAAGCTGGGAATTGAAAAGAAGAGAATTATCTTGCTCCCTTTTTACTCTGACAGACTATTAAGTTAAATGTTTCCCTCCTCTATATTTTAAATATTTATTAATCAAAAAGCTAGGACAATGGAAAGTTACAACTCAGCTAATCCTCCAAAGAATCTACTCTCAGGGGATATATTCACTAAACTTGTCATACTGTCATTCTAATCATGTTGTCTTTTAAAATCCATGGCTCTTTCTACTGTAAAACACGCACACACATACACACACACACATTTAATATTAAGAAATTTTCTTCATTTAATTTATTAAAGCCTTGTCCGGGAGCTTCTTTTTTGGGTCGATTTCAGTAAATCTTCACAGAATCAGAGATAGGTGGATAAACTAAATTATTTGTCATTGTTCCTTCTACTCCTCATTGTATAATTTTATTAATGACATGAAACTCTTTCATTGCTATTTCCTGTGCACAGGCAGGGTGATTTTAAGTGATATCTGGAAAAATAGAACACAGTCCTAACAATTTGCCTCAATAAGGAATTTTGAAATTTACAAGGCACTTTAAAATGTTTTCCCAGGGAACCTGGGGGGTTCAGTCATTAAGCGTCTGCCTTCGGCTCAGGTCATGATCCCAGGGTCCTGGGATCGAGCCCCGCATCGGGCTCCCTGCTCGGTGGGAAGCCTGCTTCTCCTTCTCCCGCTCCCCCTGCTTGTGTTCCCTCTCTCGCTGTCTCTCTCTGTCAAACAAATAAATAAAATCTTTAAAAAAATATTTTCCCATTTGAGTCTCAAAACAATCCAGGGAAGTGAGCTAGGCAGATGTCATATCACCACATTTATAGACATGGAAACTTGGTCTCTGTGTTTTTAAACAACTTGCCATTGCCAGAGCTCTTTCAGTTCATCATGGGAGCTAATAGAACTTACACAACTGATTACGGTTACTGGGTCGGAAGCTTTTCTTTTTCCCCAGGAGTGATGATGGATTGCTCCATTTCATCCATACTTTATCATCTGGTAGTTTGTATGATCAACACACACATTTTGACGTAGCACTGAAAAGAGAATGTGCTTTGGTAAGAGAAAAACCTGGATTTGAAAAATAGTTTCATCCCTTACTAGTTTTGTGGCTGTGGACAAGCTACTTAATCCCTCTGAGCTTCAATTTTTCCATTTTAAAAAGGGAAATAAATTTTACAAGGTTGTGAAGATGACATTATATAATGCACATTGTCAGGATGCCTGACGCCATGCCAGGCACATAGCACAGACTCGGCAAATGCCCTTTTTCATCTATAAATCCTTTTTCCTCAAGGCTGAGGGCAGTTCTACACAAAGCCCTCCCTAATCCGCCTCTCTCTCATTTTCACAATTTCACGTACCCAAACCTCTCAGAGCCCTACTTAATTGTTCTCAGATTGCTTCATAACGATCTGCTCTTTTTCATTCATTCAACAAATATGTAGCAATTGCCAGCTATTTTCAGACACTGTATTAAACTCTGGATATAAAACAGTGAAGAAAACAGACCTGTTCCTGTCCTCGAGGAGCTCACAATCAGGCAGGAAGCAGAGCTCATACCAGGAAACACCCTGGTAGATGTGTAGTAACAAAGGGTGATAAATGTTGTAAATGGAAAGACCAAGTCGCAGTGTGGAAGAGAGAGTTCAGCTTGGGTGGCGAAAGACGTTCTCCTTGGAGTGACATTTAATCAGAGACATGAGGGATTAGGAAAAAACCAATCACGTAAAGATGAAAAACTAGCATCTCCTAGACAGAGAAGAGTGGATATGGACACCCTAAATGGGGGAGGAAAACACTAGAAAATCAGCATGGCTGGAGTACAGAGGATTAAAGGGGTGTGGCCTGAAACCAGGTCAGGAGGCAGGCAGGGGCCAGACCACAGGGAGCCTTTGACCTCAGCTGGCCTCTCCCAGAAGATTTTGAGTACCCACAGTTTATTTAGGAGGTTGGGGAGAGGGGAAGTGAGAGACGGAGACAAGGAAGGCAATAAAGGTGTGTTATTGAACAGATCACCACTGGGGGAGCCTGGATCTCCACCCTCTGAGAAACTCCAAGACACAGTATATATGGGACACCCACCCAGGACATCAGGAAGTTGGGCTCTTTATCAACCAGATTCCTATGTTCCTTATGGCATTAATTCTCTGGCACTCCCAGCTTGCCATTTGTAGGCTTACCACATTCATGGCCGGGAAAAGAAGCCCAGGAGCAGAAAGTTATAGACGTATACTGAAAACAGCCTTCAATGTGTACAGATGAGTGCTGAGTAGTTGGGGTGGGCGATGAAGAAAGCCATACTGGCCCATCATTTTCATTATAATGGGGAACTATGGGAGGATTTTCGTAGTTTAACAAGATAGAGTTTAGGTTATTAGTTTTGTTTGTCTGGGTACATTGTAAGATCCTTGAGAACAAAGAACATTCTTCACATTCCTTTAGCACTAGCCACAGTGATGACATGATGCTGTTTACATAGCAAGTACTAAATAAATATGTTTGATTGACTGTCCGGGGGTAAAAGTATTGATGGATCCAAGGTAACTGGACCACAAAAGATCAGATAAAAAGTTTTTTCATCAGTATGTTTGGCATCGGGTTTTATAAAGTCTTTTAAAGTGACCAAATGGCACATGGGCCACCTCGGTATCCAGGGAGTCAACTATAATTTGGGCTATTCATAGGAAATATTTCAGAGAGAATTCAACCCCACTTTAACCCTGAGAAGGACAGAGTAGTGTAGTGGTTGAAAGTACCGATTTTGGAGTTCCACCCAGATCACATAGGGCCTGGGCCATAACCCTATCAGCAATGGGCCCTTGAACAAATTACTTAACCTCATTAGCCCTCAGCCTCTTCATCTGTAAAAGTGACATAATATGAATAACATTACCTCACAGGGTTAGTATAAAGGCAAGATAAAATAATATTCTATAATTACATATTCTATGTAATTAACATTCAGTAAATGTTATCATTACTAATATTTTTACTTTCCTCAGGGTTATTCTGATAGGTTTTCTGGAACACAGATAAAAATGTACTCTCAAGTTTAGGCCAGACACAGAGTCAGGAGGAGCCCCTTGTCTGCCTGTACTTTCAGCCTATACTTTAGGGGGAAAAAAATCCCCAAGCCCTCATTTCCAGTGGATACTTCTTTCCAGAAACAGACTTTCCCTCCAGGAATCGAGGGACATATCTGTAAAATGAACAGAAGCAACTCAGGGGAGGCCGAGTGTGGACTCACACTCCCCCGATTGGCCCTCTCATCTACCTGCTCCCTCTGTGCTGCTCTATCCCTCTCCTTCCTGGAGAACTCAGAGGGAGATGCATGGACCTGTGAAGTATCTTTATGTAAAAGGCCCCACCAGCTGGGACTGCACTGGCCCACACTGGCCCACACTGGCCCACACCTTTGTATTCATCTTTTCCCATTTGCGTTTTTTTCTGATTTCAAAGATATATGTTCTAGAAATTCTGGAAAACGTATAACACCATAAAACAGTAGGAAAATAAAGCTCTTGAAACCTTTTCTAGGATGTGATTGCATTCACCCAAGACATGCTGGCTGAATTTTTTCTGATAACCTTAGAGTCACAGGCTTTAAATTGCATCTGACCTGAAAGTCTTTTATAGCTATCTTCCCTTTCTTCTTGCTCTGGTCTCTGTGCAAACAAACACTTCTGAGTCACCGTTCTCTGCCTCTGAGTGTAGGTGTTTGTCCACTTTTGTATCTCTACTTCCTGGAAGAGCATGGGCTGCTGAGAGGAGCAAGGCCCAGATCCAGGTCAAAATGACATTTGTGCAGGGGGCAGAATGGAGGGCACAAACCCAGAGTGGGACAGCGACCAACAGCCAGGGGTGACGAGCTCCGGGGAGGGGTCCTCACTCTGTAGGATCTTCTATTGTTGTCTTCCCGCTGCCCTTAGGAATCCGGCCCAGGAAGGCAGCTCCCGCTCCGGCCTCATCTAGCTGGAATAGATACTCATCCAAATGGAGAACAGGAGGTGACTTTTTAAGGGAATCTAAATAAGGCTCTCAAACCCGGCAAATGTTCAGAAGGCTTGTCTTCCCTCACAAGATGAGAATGACTTTTATGCCTCTGGCACTGGAACTTCTAGGAAAGCTGTAGATCTGGTGCTGCTCATTCCACTGGGGGTGTCGAGTCAGCGGGGTCTGGCAGGTGAGGAGTGAAAGTTGGGGCTTCTCAAGTCCATGGCATGAAACCAAAGAGGTTACATCAGCTGGAAGCTGTTCTGTCTCTGTCCTGCCAGCCAAGAAAGAGAAAGAAAAAAGAAAAGAAAAAGGGGCGGGGGGGAGAAAAACACCTAAATTTCCCCAGGAAGATGTTTCTCTCCTTGATTCCACTGTCTGTTAAGCACTCAAGAAGTTCTTCCTTAGCTCAAACCCAAGTTTCTCTTATTGCCACTTCACCTCATGCTGTGTATCCTTCCTCCGAGAGATGAAGCTCCTTGGTACCAAGAAAGGTAGTATAGGTGGTACTGGGGTCAGACAATCGTGAGTCTGTTAGCCGTGTGACTTTGTGGACTTTTCCTTGCCTTGCTGCTCTTCGGTCTCCTTATACGTAAAATGGGCAGAATAATAACACATGCCTATTAAGGTTGTTGTAAGGATTACATGAGATAATATATGTAATGCTCCACAATGACAAACTCAATAAGCATCAGTTATAAATAGAATATTAGCAGCAGACCCTTCCATGGCATTGGTGATGTCTTTGATACTGTGATCCAACTTTTAAGCTGAGGATGAATTAGATCCTTTAGTTCTCTTTTTTTTCTTCTTCTTTTTTTAAAGCCATCTTTTGTTTTTTAATCGCTTAGATTTTTTTTTTTAGCCACTTCCTGATAATTCAAAGTAGAATTTAAAGGATCTGAAGTCTTTTGTTAATTTACTTTAAAACTGAAAGCACCATCTTCTGCTTGGTAAGTCTCAGGAAAGTGCTGGAATCCTCTTCTCTCTTTTCACTGTGGTCCTGAAGATGAAGACCGAAGCAGTAGACCATTCGTGAGGAGACTTAAAAAAGAAGCAGCTTCTTTACTCCTAGTTTCTGCCTCAGCTACATACAGGAAGGAGCCAAGGGCATGTCTCTTTCCAGCTGCCTAAAAACAAGAGACATCTTCTATTCCCTCTGTGGCCTTCAAGGTCCCCAGGGACTGCCAGCAATACACAGTTGCTTACTTATTGGGGTTATATTTATGCATCCCACAAACCAGGTACAGAGGAACTATGGTGTTATTAAGAACTCAGGCTTGGGCGCCTGGGTGGCTCAGTTGGTTAAGCGACTGCCTTCGGCTCAGGTCATGATCCTGGAGTCCCGGGATCGAGTCTCACATGGGGCTCCCTGCTCAGCGGGGGGTCTGCTTCTCCCTCTGACTCTCTTCCCTCTCATGCTCTCTGTCTCTCATTCTCTCTCTCTCAAATAAATAAATAAAATCTTAAAAAAAAAAAGAACTCAGGCTTGTCCTTTTATGAACTTGAAATATTCCCCTAAATTTGACTTTTATGTTCTTCACTTCTATTAACTGAGTCTTTTCTTACCTCCTTCCCCAGCCCTCAACAATACTAAATCTCTTATAATTCTTTCAAAAGGGGCCCTATGCCCAATGTACTTCTACTCCCCGGAAGAGACGCATTCGTTATCTCTGCTCCCACATCGCCATGTCGAGGTGGTTCAACTCTTCCTTTACGGAGTTCACAGAAGTCACACTGTCACTCTTGTACTCTCCTCAAAGTTCTCCACCAACTTCCCTATACTTTGCCCATTTCACTCAGTGGTTTCTTCACCTAAAGAACGGTTGTTCTCTCTTTTCATCTTAATCATCACCTTCAAGAATGCCAACAATCCATGCTGATAATGTTCCTTGTATTCTGGCCTCACACACTCTTTTCCTTTCTCTTTAATTCCAGTGACAGGCAAACATTCACCAACTTTCAATCCAGTCCAGCTGAGCAGTGAGTTCAGTAAAGAATGTTGACTTACTGGCCTGGATCTGAGCGTGAAATTTATCCCCCTGCTTTATTCCTTTGAATGCTCTAAGTTTGTTTTGATTTTATTGTTTTAAAAAAATTCTGGGAGCAATATTTGCTTGTTGGAAAAATAATTCCAATTCTTGCAGAAGTATATAAATTGAAAAATTACATATTCCTGATCTCTTCAACTCCAATGTCTTCCTTCTGCAATGTACTCAGTCACTTAGCAGGACCTCCACAATACAGACTTGCTTATCCCTTGATGTAGTTCCGTGCTTGAGATGTCAATACCCCAAATATCCCCTCTGATAATGATCTCCTGCTCTTCCTTCACTCTCAACTACTTACAGTCCCTAACGCTGCTTCTTAGTCTTCCTGTCACCACCAGTTACTCCCTGATTCTTTTTTATTTATTTATCTTTTATTTATTTATTTATTTTTTAGAGAGAGAAAGTGGGCACACATGCATGTGGAGGGGGCAGAGGGAGAGAGAGAAAGAGAGAAAATCTCAAGCAGGCTCCCTGCTGAGCGCAGAGCCCAACTCAGAGCTCGATCTCATGAGCCTGAGATCATGACCTGGGCTGAAATCAAGAGTCGAATGCTTAACCAACCGAGCCATGCAGGCGCCCTACTCCCTGATTCTTTCTTCTTCTTCTTTTAAGATTTTATTTATTTATTTGACACACACACACACAGAGATAGAGAGAGTATAAGCAGGAGGAGCAGCAGGCAGAGGGAGAGGGAGAAGCAGACTCCCCGCTGAGCAGGGAGCCCGATGTGGGGCTCGATCCCAGGGTCCTGGGATCATGACCTGAGCGGAGAGCAGACGCTTAACCGACTGAGCCACCCAGGTGCCCCTTTATTCTTCTTTTCTATCACATCTGTTGGTTAATTAACCATTTCACAAACATACTTTACACCACTCCAGGATGTCTCGACACCTTGAACTTCTCTCGTTCTACCTTGCCACTCTCCAGCCTTCAGGAATGGTTGGCAAAGTTACTGGAGAAAGCCTTGAAGCCATTTGGAATGGATCCACCGCAATCCATTCTTTGTTGGGTCTACTGATACTCACATCTGCTTTCATTCACTTTCTATTAATTAATCATCCCACTTCCTAGAGAATTTTCAACTCTCTCTCTCATTCTCCTCAAGGCCCCAGTTCTGTCCAGCTTCCCACTTATAGCAAATAACTTTATTGCCTGTTTTACTGACATATAATCTCTCTCATGTGAGCAACTTCAAAGTCTTTTCTTGCTATCTCCGCATCCCTGTGTATCCTTCCTCTTTCTCCTCTTCCGCCTCCCCTGAAGCTGAGGTTTACTCCAGCCAGTGCTCTTGGTTCAACCCCCTCCTCCTTGTTATGAAGCTCATGCATCAGTGATTGCCCTTTTCCTGCAAATTTGGTCTTTCCTTCTGAGTTGACTTCTAAGCTTTTGCCGATATGACCTTCCCAGAAAAATCCTTACTTAACCTAAAGTTTCCTATCAACAGTTTCACTCCCACTATCAAATGTTTTGAAAATATAATCAAAGCAATCGCATCACTAGTTTTGCACCAACACTTCTTGCTCAACTTCTTCCATAATATGGCCTCCTCTTGACCCTCAGCTGAAATTCCTCATAAGGTCATCAGTGATTTCCTGATTACCAAGTCTCCCAGCCAATTTTTACCCCACTTAAGTCTCTGCTACCACACTCACTGTCAGTATGGAACATTCCCACCCCCGCTTTCGTCCCTGACACAGCACTATTTTGATTTCCTATCACTTTGATCACTCTGTTTCCATCTCTGTTACTGGCCTGACTGCTTCCTCTACCCTCCTAAATTTAGGTATCCTTAGATCTCCTATACTTTATAGTCTCTCTTTCAAATATCAGCCATTTCCATTACTTCAATTATCACTCTATAAGAATGACTCTCCTATCCTGATCACTAAATCCATGATCTCTGCTGAGGACCAGATTTAAATTTCTGGGCAATCTATCAGAATCTGCACCACAAAATATACCAAACAAAATCCAAGGTCCATCAGTTTTTTCCCCAAATCACCACTGCTGCTATCTTTTCTATAACTTTGGTTGGCATCAAAGTTGTCTCCTCCTCCATGACTAGTGTGAACTTTCTTCCCTGCCTCACACTTGGTCATTGGCCAAATACAATGTATTACACCTTCACATTTTCTTCTGAATCAGATATCTCCCACTCATACTGCCTTACATCAGCTCCTTTTTCCTTCTTACTACAGCTAAAGCAATCATTTCTCCTATTTTTCCCACTCCATGTCTCTTATTCTGTCAGATTAATTTTCCTAAACCCCATTTTCTGTCACCTCTCTCACATGCTTTAAAATCTCCAATGACTCCCAGTTATCTCTCAGACTAAGTCTAGACTCCTTAAAAGGCATTAAAGACTATTTACTTAATTTAATGTTTCCAGCATTATTTCTCTAAGTGCATTCAGGGTTGAGATAAACTAAATCATCCACTTTCCCCATCTCAGGTCTGAAACTTTTCTGCTTCTATGCTTTTGTTCATGTTGGTTTACCTGTAAAGAATGTCATGCTTTTCAAACACTTCCTGTTGAAATCTTTTCTTTGTTTCAGGAAGGTTTTAAATGTACCATTTTTTGTGGACCTTTTACTGTTTGAGGTGTAGCTGGCCTTCTATCTGATCCTCTATATCTTACTCTTACTATGTTTTATAATATAACCATTTGTAATGTGCCACCTTCTCACTCCTGATGTCTGATCCTCACTATAGATTGTGTCTTTAATACTATTTTCCAAGAACTTTGCTAATTTCTGCAAATTCAAAGATGAATTAAAATTTTTGTAACTTCCCTGGGAAATTCAAACTTTCCTTACCCAAAGGAAGCCTGTATTTATGTTTTTCATCCTCATTCCACAATGCAGGTTTCTCATTCATCTGAAAGGTGAGTGAGTTCCTACTCTCACTCCTTTAAGGGTGGAGAACACAGAGAAGGTGGGGCCATCTTTACCACCATGGCAAGGGAAATTGTGTTCTCCAATCCCCACGTTGGAATTCAGAATGCAAATCTTTGCACTAGAAGGGAGAACACAGACTAGTGATGGAAACAGACCCCAGCGCACCCAGTTACAAGGTTATTTGACAAACGCTGTGATAGAAGTGTGGGCTGTGGGCGTCATCTCCATCATGGTGTGGGAGAATGGAAGAAGAAATCTGAGGGCAGGATGAAAGACCTTGGCAGCCACTCAATCCGGTGTTCTCAGTGTGACTTCATTAATCATTCTGAAACACAAAGTCCAGCGCTGTGCCCTTCCCAAACACTCAGCATAGTCACATTCTCTTATAAGTACTTACAGAAATGCAATATTTTTAAAAAGCTATGTTATTGTTTCATATGGTCTGAATATGGAGGCTCTTCCCTCTCCTCCTCCAAGTCATGGAGCTGTTGTGTTGAGCTCCTCCTGGCAACACACAGCTGCTAGTGGAAACCTGAGTCCCACCATTAGTGTGGGACATCAAAGACTAGAAAACAGAATTGGTGGTTCTGCCACATACAAGTTGAGTGGACAAGTCACTGAACTTCTGTTGAATTTAGTTTTCTAAAAAAGAAAAAAAAAGAGCTATAATGCCTACTCCTTATTTATGAATTTATGAAGAAGGGAGGAAATAGTGTTTATTAAGTTTATGCTAAGAGGTGCCTGGCTGGTGCAGGTGATAGAGCATGTGACTCTTGATCTCAGGGTTGTGAGTTCAAGCCCCAAACTGGGCATAGAGCTTACTTAAAAAGAAAAAAGAAAAAAGTTTATGCTAAGGGCCAGGTGTTGCTCCAGGTGATTTATATGTTTAATTCATTTTTTAAAAAAGATTTTATTTATTTGACAGAGAGAGACAGCAAGAGAGGGAACACAAACAGGGGGAGTGGGAAAGGGAGAAGCAGGCTTCCCACCGAGGAGGGAGCCCGATGCGGGGCTCGATCCCAGGACCCTGAGATCATGACCTGAGCCGAAGGCAGTCGCTTAATGAACTGAGCCACCCAGGCACCCCAATATGTTTAATTCACTTAATCTTCATAAACAGCTACAAGGTAGGTGGTATTGTTATTGTTTTCATTTTGACAGAAGAAACTAAGGTTCAGAAGAATTAAGTAATTTGTCCAAGGTACAGAAATAACAGGCAGAGTATCCAGGATAAACCTGTCTCATCCCAAAGATACCATTCTTTTCCATTGCTCCATTTAGCCACTCCAAATCATGGCCTTACTTGAAAATGGCAGTGGTATTCAGTGATACATGCTCCAAATTAAGAATCAGGAGTGTGTTACCTGTATCTACAAGGTGATCCTTTCAGGATACTCTTTAACCCCCAATCTACCATTTCCTTTCTTTGGGAAATTTTACTCATCTACTCAAATATTACCTCTTTCAAAACTTTCCCAGCTATTTCCCTGCTCCCCAGGCTCAATGTATAATCTGTGACTCCATCTTCCAGGCTACCTATATACAATAACCACACAATTTCAGTTATTGTTTTAAAAAGCCACAGACTAATGCAATACCTAGCATAGAGTAAGGCACTCAGTAGAAGTTTTATAAATGAATGAATAAGTGAAGTTTAACAGTACGCAAGTAATTTAATCTCTCTAGATATCAATTTTCTCCATCTTTAAAATAGATGACTAGGCTCTCATATGTCACAGGTACATCATAAGAATTCAATGAAATATGTTGTGTTCATAGAAATAAAACTGTAAAATGAGGCCAAACAGTTGTTTCTATTGAAAAGAGAAAAAGAACCCCCCCCCATACACAAACAGACCAACAACAAGGAGTTTTTCATTCATATTAATCCATGTGAGCTCTCTAAATGATAAGTGACTATAAGCCCTCTCCACTCTGGAAGAAAGAAAAAAGATGAAAGAGAGAAAGAGGGGCGCCTGGGTGGCTCAGTTGGTTAAGCGACTGCCTTCGGCTCAGGTCATGATCCTGGAGTCCCGGGATCGAGTCCCGCATCGGGCTCCCTGCTCAGCAGAGAGTCTGCTTCTCCCTCTGACCCTCTCCCCTCTCGTGCTCTCTATCTCTCATTCTCTCTCTCTCAAATAAATAAATAAAATCTTTAAAAAAAAAAGAAAGAGAGAGAGGAAAGGAAGGAAGGAAGGAAAGAAAGAAAGAAAGAACACAAATTATATTGGATTTTTTCTTGTCTACTTACTTAGATTCCATACTTTTTTGTAATACTTGAGGCTTTGTGAGTAAAGGGGTTATACCTACTTTTTCTTACATATAAATACACACACACACAGAGCACTCGTCTTAGGACTTCACACTGCATAAGGAGTCATTAACTTTCTGATTGATTTGCACATGGAAGTGTCTTTTGATGGTGAAGATCTTATAGGAAGAAGTTAAGTCCTTAAGACTTTGAAGACAAAGAGCCTCGAGTTTGAGTCATAGTTCTGCCATATACAAGCTGAATGAGCAAGTCATTTAACTTCTCTTATATTTATTTCCTCAAAAAAAAAAAAAAAGGAGAGAGAGAGAGAATAATGTCTACTCCTTAAAATCGTTGTGAGGATTAAATGAGTTAAATCCATACAAAGTGCATAGCAATGTTCTGGGGCCAAAACATGTTCTCAAATATTATGATAATGATGAAGATAATGATGTTGGTGATGAAAATGATAACAAAAGCATTGACAAATCATGAAAGTTTGATTATTTCTCATCATGCTGAAGTTAACAGCTGGGTACATCTCTGTAAGGATTAAATAAATAATCTAAACAGGAGCCCAACACCTTGTGGTTTTATAAGACTTTACAAAATCCAAAACACATCCACCCATTAGTTCAATTGTACTTCCAGTAACTCTGGGAGCAGACAGACAATTAGAGAGAGAAAATTTGTTCAGAGTGGTCAAGTGAAAATGTCAGTACTATCTCAGAGTCGAAAGAGGCCTGAGACAGACCTCCTGTCCCCCACCTGAGGGTCATTTTGTGGTTTCTTTTTCTCCTTCTTCAATATTGTTTCTGATGAGCATTGAGTCATCTAGGGCTCAAGTGTTGCTTCTTCTGCACCAAACATCAGAATAACCAGATGTTTTAGTTCAGCAGCAAAGGCAATAAGGACTCTTATTTCTCCAAAAGTCTTTCTCCTTGTGTCTAGCCTAAGAGACCCAGCCAGAAATGCATAAGAAATTATGCCAGAGTAACAGCAATACTTGAAATAAAACTTTTCTTCTGGGAAGCTTGAAGTACCTTATCACCAATTATATTTTCTTTTCCCCCATTCAAATGTTTAGATTATTATAACTACCTATTGACAGCTTTCTCATGGATGTGTACCATGGGCTTCCTGAAGCTTGGTTAAGATCAGTGACACTGGCTACTCTTGCCCACAGGACGTGTTATGAGTGTTTGTGGGGCACTCCTGGATGTCAAGAATGTTCTGGCTTCCCTGATCAGCAGATGAAATTCAATTCAATTCAACAAACATTTTTGGCCTCATTTTACCTGCCGGGTTCTCTGTCATGTGAAGATCCAGGAAGGGATTGCATAGTCTGGTCATCATGTCACTATTTCCTGTCCTAATCCCAAACTTGCCTTGGCTGGCGACACTAACCACACAGCTGGCATTCAGATGAGGAAATGATTTGGGGGAGCCTGATATCTCCCAGTTCCACATGTGCTCTTTGCCACAGTTTAAAATAAACATGTTTTTTTTACTCTCCTTGTCCCATGGGTTATGCACTATTTTTCAAAATCCATTTAGAATAGCAAAAGCAGGTCACTTGACTTGCCTACATTGGGCTCTGATGTCTGCATCTTGACTCTTAGTTCAGGTATGTGTTGATCTTGAAATGCATCAAGAAGGGGCCCACACTGTCTCTCCCATCTGTAGCTCCCCTGTTCCTCCCCACCCCCTCCTTTTCAGGAGATAATTTTGCCTCCTTTACTAAGATCCATATGTGTATCCTAAGATCTCTCTCTACTTTATCTTTACTCAGTGTCACTGCCTCTGCTGCTGTTTCTAATTTCCCCCCATAATCTTAGTGAAATGGGTTTCTTTCCTTAGGAAAAGTAACATCTCCGTGCATATCTCAGATGCCACTCCTCTCTCGCTGTCAGTCATTCTTTCCCCTCTACCTCAAAATCTCTAAATACTTCAGGCCCCATATACTTCTCTCCTCTTTCTCAATCTCTGAGCACAGTTGGCTGGAGTCCCCTGTAAGGAGGAGTGTCCCTCAAGTCTCAATATTTTCTTTCCTTGTCTATTGTGGCATTGTGTCTTTCTGATCTTCTCCCATTTCTCTGATTTTTTTGTTTTCTGTACCCTCTACTGATTATGGCCTGGGCTCCTCACCCTTTCCACCCTATTCTTACTCATTCATCTGTCCATTTATTCATTCATTCATTCAGGATTCATAGAGAATCTAATGATCTGCCTGGTACCAACCTGGGCATAGGAGTACAGCAGCAAACAGAGCAAACAAGGCTGCGTTCATGAAGCTTGCATCCTGACAGGAGGAAACAGAAAATAAGCAAATGCATTAAATTTCAAATAGAATAATTCTTGGATAGTAAGAGAAGATATAAAGAACAAGAAGCAGGGCAATGACATAGAGAGTAGCTTCAGATGGGGAAAGTGAGCAGGAAACCAGTTTAGAAAGTATGACCAGGAGTGCCACACTAAGGAGAAGTCATTTGAGGCAAGACCCTAATGATAAGAAACCAGCCACAGGATAAAGAGCATTCCGGGAAGAGGGGACATCTGGCACAAAGGCTCTATGATGAGAAAAAGTTTAATAAGTTTGTGTAATGGAACATTGTGAACAAGACAGGAAATGGTAGACACAAGTGTGAAAATCTAGGCAGACCTTAGGGCAGGCCTTGTTAGGCCATGGTGAGGAGTCTAGATTTTATTAAGTGCAATGAAATGCCATTGAAGGACTTTAAGCAAGAAAGGTACATGATCTTATAAAATACAAAAAGTGCTCTGGCTACTGTTTGTAGACTAAAATGGATGGTTTCATCATCAGCTGTAAAGGGAAGATGATCATAAGATTGGAAAAGATTAAAAACAAAACAGTAAAAAAAGTACTGAAACCAAAATGGCAGAAAGGAGGAAGGCATAACTTAAACAATTAAAATGAGTTAAAAATTCTTAGAACAAGGCAGAATGTACTTCAGGGAACTTAAGGTACTTTCAAGAGTGATGGAGAGCCACTGCCAAAAATCAAAGGAAATGTCAGAAAACTGAAAAGACCAAATGCTCCTATTTTCAATAGAAGAGAGAGTGTCACATGCAAACTAGAGGCAAATATGCTGTTTCTAAAATCTCATAGAAAATCCTCAAAGTGGACAGGTAAACATTTAGAAAAGAACATTGTGATTATTTCCTAATAGCACAAATGGATGTAAGAAAAATTATGTAAAATTAAGCCAGTTCCCACTGTGGTAGTGGGGGTGGTTGTAGGGGTGGTGTTGACAGATTTATCAGACTGAAAATATCTCAGTTGCTCTATGTATTTGGATGGGACTTTCAATAAAATCATAGAATCTCAAAGGTTGTTGGAACTTTATCAGTAATCTCTTCCAAATTTCTAACCTATAGAAGATTTTTTTTTCCTGCAACATCTCAGTAATTCTTTGGAGAACAACTGCGTGAACATAACAAAAGGTAATTCATTTCACTTTGGAATCATTTGAAATATATTGCTGAAAATCTATTTCCATGTAAGTGTAAACCATCGATCCTACCTCTTTTCCCTGGACCATTATCAATGTAATTTTTCTCACATACACCCTCTGTGTTAAGTTTTCAGGATGTGTCATGCTATAGGTATGGAAAATAGAGAGATACATTTCAGTATTTGTGACTGAGCAATCATATCAAAAAGTCTAATTAGTAGCTCATTGTCAAGCTAGAGTGAGGTCTCCAAAATCATGTCAATGGACTCTTCTTTGTTTTTATTTTCCCCTATCTATTAAAAAAAAAAAACACCTACGTTTGGATCAGGTGATTGTCAAGCCTAGAGAAAAACAAAGCTGAAGAAGAAAGATATGTTGGATGATTGAATGTGGATTCAATAAGAGTATTAACAGGATGTGACAATTAGTTGAAACTGATAAATTTTAACAGCAATGAATGTAGGTTCATAATCATTTTTCCAAAATTCCCCGTATAACTAAAAATGACTCTGCAACAGTTCAAGTGAAAAATACTTAGGAATTTTAATTGACCACAAGCTCATTATGAGTGAGATATGGCAGTAAATGTATTTGAATAGACATACCCTCTAAAGCAAGCGTGGCCATAATTCCCCTGGATTTATGCTGGTCAGACCACACAGGGAACATCATTTCCTATTCTAAATGTCACTTTGAGAATCATGCTGACAAACTACAAATCCTCCTGAGAAAGTGACAAAAACAGTTTCGGGACCACTTAGGGGGGGAAGAGGACTGTACAGAATTCGACTGAATGTAAAGAAGAACTTCTGTAAGCAATAGAAGGGACAGGTACCTGGGTGGCTCAGTCGGTTAAGCATCTGCCTTCAGCTCAGGTCATGATCCCAGGGTCCTGGGATAGAGTCTGGCATAGTCCCTGCTCAGTGGGGAGTCTCCCTCTCCCTCTGCCCCTCCCCCCCCATGCTCTCTCTCGCTATCTCTTTCAAATAAAAAAATAAAATATTTTTTTAAAAAAACAGAAGGGACTAACTTGGGAAGTAGTAAGCTCTTACCACTAGAAAGGGTTGAGTCTATTCATCAGGAATGTTCTTGGGGGATTCATGAATTGAACAGGTTGAATTAAGTCAACTTTAACACATCTTCCAAGCTTAATACACTGTGCTTCAAAGGGCTGGCCTTCAAAAACAACATAGAGTTTATGATCTGGTGGCTCCCTGCCCAGGAAGAAGGTCCTATCTTGGCGACCTTCTGCTGTTCTGTCATATGTTAGGAAAGAGAATTTCCTGCCTGTGGTTCGTTTACAGTCAGCTGTTACTCTCCCGTTCTTTTTTGGAATATCAGTGTCAAGCTTCCCCTTTTGGAAAGGGAGCAGGAGGGAATAAGAAGGGGGAGGGGGAGATTTTTGTATTAATCTTTCATTTCACTTCCAGGCATTCCTAATCTGTTATGTCAGTTTGAATTTATAACAAATCAGAGTTTGAATTTAAAGTTTCAGGTTTCCCTTCCAGAGATGGGCCGGGGGCGCTGAAACAGCTGCTAGGACTAGGGAGTGGCTAAGAGTTGGAAGAAGCCAAACCACAATCTATCTGCTTTTAAACTAAAAAAAAAGGAAAAGAAAAAAAGCGATTAGAGCAAGAGGGAGCTGCTCCCACCCACGGCACCACTCTTGCGCTAACCTTTGGATCACCTCACTGGATGAGGAGGTGAACATGGGAACAGGTGCACCTCACCCCTACCCCACTTTTCCTAAGCAGGGATTATCTTGCTGTGTTCAGTGTGCCCGGAACTAATTAATCAAGGCTAGACAGAATAGATTGGGAGAACAGAAGGGGATGGGGTCGGGGGAGAGAAGCCCGGAGCTTCTCGTGTACAGTGTACATTACAGATGACATCATTGCCTGAAAGAGATTCGGCCCTCCCCTTCCCGGAGCTGGAGGCAAGCATGCCTGTGCGGGAGCAGGAGTGCGGTTGCCTGGAGGGTGTGAATTGGTGCGAGGAGGTGTGCCCTGGCTGGGGAGAGCTGCGGGGATGTGAAAGGGAGACCTGGAGACAGCCAAGCTAGCAGAGAAACCGCGAGGTCTGGAGGAGTTTGCGCCGCTCCAAGCCCCGCCCCTCGCTCTGCCGCCGTGTTCTGCCCTGGGAAGGGCACGCCTGTTTGGGGGTGGGGAGTGTGTGCACAAGGGGTGGGTCCGTGGTAGCGGTGGGGGTGGACAGCCGCCTGCGCATGTCAAGGCTGACTGAACATACGCGGTCAAGGGGGACCTGGAGAAGGGCAGTTGGTCACCCGCCACCCAGGATCGGGGCCCCGGCGTTATCTCGGGGCGAGCTCCGGGGAAGGGGCCCACCCTCCCTGTCCCCTCCCCCTGAGATCGGCAGCGCGACAGGAGCTTCCGCCTCCTTCCCCGCCCCTCCGGACCTTCCCGGGGAGCAGAGGGCGGGTGTGGACAGTACCGAGGTGGAACGAATTTTGGAGCTCAGACGGGTGGCCCGGGTGGCTTCGGGTTGGGGGGCACGCCCAGCTTGGAGAAGCCGGTGCAGGCGGATGAAGCCGAAGCTCCTGGGTCTTGGTGGATCCTGGTCTGAGCATAGCTATTCCCAGGGGAGGTGAGAGGTGGATCAACATGGACCCCTTCGATAGCCCAGCCGCCTAGAGCCAGCCTTGCTGCTCTCTTCGGAGCTGAGCTGTCACCGAGGCGCAAACAAGACAAGCAGCTGAGCGACTGGAATTTGTGAAGTTCCGGGGTGGGCGGGGAAGGTACTGTCCGTGGTGCTGAGCCGGATCCCAGCAACGGGCTCCGGGGAGAGCGCGCGAAGCTGCTGATCCGCTCCCTCGAATTGGGGCTGTGCGCCAGGGTAGCTTGGAGCTGAAATCCCCGCCCGGCTCGAAAAGCCCGGAAAGCCTCCCCAGTCGCCAGCGCTTGACCCTTATTTCAGTCAGAAAGTCGCCCCCTTGGGGCAGTTCGTCCCAAAGGGTTTCCTCGAAAGTATCTGAGAGGGCGAGTTGTTGACCGGAATCTCTCTGTTTAGCCCGGGAAGCTACCCTCCGGAAAAAAGATGCCTGCTTTCAACAGATTGTTTCCCCTGGCTTCCCTCGTGCTCATCTTCTGGGGTAAGTACCAGCACCCTGCCGTGCGAGAGATGCAGATAACAGTAATAATGCTAACAATGATAACACTTAATTCATGTCGTTTGTGACAGAAAGGAGCCCTGGTTGGCTTCCCTCTATGCTTGTCTGCCAGACATGGAGATCCATAGGGGTTCCATGAGAGCTGGGATTTTGAGATTGAAAAAACACCTCCTCACTCCTGCTGCTGTATTCCTGAGCTACCCTTGGTGGTTTTTCCACCCCTCTTCCTGTTTCCTGTTAATTCCAAAGTATTTTTTCCCCTTTTCCTTTGCTGAAAGGGAATGCAGCCACGTTCATTATGAAAAATCTTGGTTGCATTTACATTTCATTTTTCAGTGAGGAATCAGTCAGTCTTCAGATTAATTCCCATGTCTTTTTTCAAAAGCTGGATGCATGCATTTTGAGAATGAAAACACTTTAGCTGTTGGTCCATTTGTTTAAATCTAATAAGGAAAATAGGCTTCAGCCATTTGCAGCTATGTCTTTAATAAACAGGCACCTGGGCATTGCATCTTTATTCTTTTTCATGAACATATGAAGCTAATGTGCTTTGGTGTTTGGGGAGCAATGTTTTTTTGCTTTCAAAAATGAATAGCTTCTTGTTTGCTGTGAGGAAATAAGGTGACCTTCTCCCTCTAAGTAAGGAAGACCTTCACTTGCAACAGTAAGGCTAAGCAGAGGAGTGTCGGAGTGGAGTGCCTGCTTGTGTGTAGAGAGAGTTAATGAGTCTACATGATAACGTCTGAATATGTGATTGAGAGAATGGTTTACTCTGTGGATGTATGTGCCTCAGTGTTTGAATGTGTGTGTTAGCATATATCTGAGCATGTTAGAATGGGCATTTGAATGGATTGGTGAAGGTGTGTGTGTGTGTGTGTGTGTGTGTGTGTGTGTGTGTGTGTGTGTTTGGTGGTTCTGTACTTCTGGGCATCCCTGTCTTGGTGATTCTGATTAGATCCTCAGGTCACATATAGGAGCTTTTCAGTTGATATATTGCTTCACATGATCTTCTACATTCCCCCCTTTTCCATGCTTTTACCTTTCTTTATGCTAAAAATCCATAACCAGGATAATTAGAAGTGATTGTGCCCACCTGCTTTATTGAAAGTAGGCATGTGGGATTATTCTCCCATGCTTGGCATGAAACTCATTTCTGCCTGTGCAGTGGCAAATATGCTGATGGGAATTGCCTCTTTGCCTTAGGATCACTTTATTAAGCCTCCAGGACTTACTGGCTGCCAGCATTATCTGGATTTTGCATGTGACCAAAAGCAAAGCCAAGCTTCCTGTTGAACAAAATGCCTGATGAGACAGTCCGGGAAGGACAAGGAGGGAGAATAATGCCAGTCCCAAGGGCAGACCCACTGCCATCCATCCCCAGTAGAGTAGACTAGACCTGAAGATGAAGCAGACATAATAGGCTGCCAATGATCTCACCTACCTTGAAGATTTAAGGCTGGAATTTCCTCAGGGGAGGCGAAGGCTAGGGACATGAGGCTTAGGAGAGGTTGGTTTGGCTGTATAAGAAAGAGTGTGAGTAAAGCAATGGGGAGATGAAGTTGCAGAGAGCCTTCTAAAGGGTTCTACAGAGGCTTTCTTCCCAAACTTCAATTTAAATTTTTAGCATCCCTGCCTGAATTCCAGTGGAGGAGGTGAGCATGCCTTATTCCAAGCACCTCTTAGGACTTACAAAGCCTGGCTTGGAGTCTTAGCTCTGCCATTAGCTTGCTATGTAACAACCTTAGAGTATCTGGTTCTCATATGTGAAGTTTGGAAGTTGGGGCAGATAATGTTTAAGACTGAATAGTAAGGAAGTATTTATAGAATATTGCTAAACATGGCAGTGTCCACCCCTCTCCTCACTCCCACTCCCCACCCCACCCCAAAATAAAACCTTTGAAAGAAGTGTGTACATTACACCCATCCTAGCTAATTCTCAGCTTCTTTATAACCAGAACATTGGGTCACGAAACTTAAAAGCTGCAGAAGGAAAGAGGGATGGTTCGGGAAACTTGGTCATCAGATGTAAGAGAAAGGACCTCATTTCACAAATGCAATTTCGTTTTATTTGAATGTAATTCTAGTATTGGAAGCCACTTCGACTAGATACATTCTCCCTTCCCAAGCTGATTTTTCACATGATGCCAATATGAATGGAAAGAATCTTTTCTGTTGTATTATCATCTGCATCTATTGAAAAAACTCCCCTTATTTCCTTTAATAACGTATATACTAATAATTTAAAAAACCTCTACACTTCCCTGGTGCTTTATGGTTTACAAAGCATTTTTCAATCCATTACTTCTTTTTGGTCACTGTATCAATCCTTGGGGATAGTCAGGGGAAAATAGTATCATTTCTAATTTAGAGGTGAGTGAGCTCAGGGAGAGGGAAGGACTTGCTAGAGAACTCTTGTCTTCTGATTTCAGTCTTCTAGTACTTGTTCTAGCACTTCTTATGGACACATGTGCTACTCTGCAGGATTGCCAGATAGGTATCTGTCCCCTCATCCCTTTTCTGAGCCACCACCCATCCTCTCCTCCTCCAAGCCTTGCTTTTCCTCAGAGGCTCCTTAGCCTCTGGTCCCAGGTCCACTCGCCCAGATCTTAGCCTCTGGTCCCAGGTCCACTCTCCCAGACGTCTGCCGTGCTGAGGGATGTTTTCCTCTCTTCTCCCAGCAGCCCATCTTCCTGCATCCCGTTCTTTCAAGGCTCTGCTAAGTCACTGGCTCATCTGATAGACAAATCATTTTAGGGTGTTAATATCTACAGATAACTTCATTTATTACTGTCTTTTGGAAAGTATTTACATTCTATTTTTTTAAGATTTTATTTATTTATTCAACAGATAGAGAGCACAAGTAGGCAGAGCGGCAGGCAGAGGGAGAGGGAGAAGCAGGCTCTCCGCTGAGCAGGGAGCCGGACGTGGGGCTCGATCCCAGGACCCCAGGATCATGACCTGAGCAGAAGGCAGCCGCTTAACCGACTGAGCCACCCAGGTGCACCGAGTATTTACATTCTAATCAAAGCCTTTATTGGGGCGCCTGGGTGGCTCAGTCATTAAGCATCTGCCTTCAGCTCAGGTCATGGTCCCAGGGTCCTGGGATCAAGGCCCGCATCAGGCTCCCTGCTTGGTGGGGAGTCTGGTTCTCCCTCTCCCACTCCTCCTGCTTGTGTTCCTTCTCTCGCTATGTCTCTATCTGTCAAATAAATAAATAAAATCTTAAAAACAAAACAAAAACAAACAAAAAAGAAAAACAGTTTGACAACTGTTAAAAAAAAAAAAGCCTTTATTATCTTAGCACAAAGGAAAGCATTCTAGAGCAAGCTCAGGAGGGGCAATATAGTAATGCCCAAAGAAGAAAAAATTAGAGGAGTTGGTTCAAAACACATTGCTCTCCACTGCATAATAGATTGATACTATTCCTTAGTTAAATGTAATCATTAGTAATAATATCATATTCTACCTTCTTAGAAGTTTCTTCATTTTTTTAAAATTTTATTTATTTATTTGAGAGAGAGAGAGAGAGAGAGAGAGAGAGAGAGAGAGAGCACAAGCAGGGGGAGCAGCAGAGGGAGAGGGAGAAGGAGTCTCCCTGCTGAGCAGAGAGCCCGACACAGGGCTCGATCCAAGGACCCTGAGATCATGACCTGAGTGGAAGGCAGACGCTTAATGGACTGAGCTACCTAGATGCCCCAAGTTTCCTCATTATTACTATGGAAATTGAAGAAGAGACCAAAAGTGAAGTGATTTTGGCCAAGATTATTCTAGCAGTTTATTATTTACAGTCAGCAATGTGGACTGAATACCTACCATATGTACAAGCTTTCTTGGATTTCTAGAGGATTTCATAGACAGAGAGGCAGTCTCCATGGGGTGGAGAAACAGATTTCACCTCTTGATGGAAGGAGCAGCATGTCATATTGCAAAGGGCAAGCAAAGAGAGATGAGAGAATTTTGTGGCCATTTTGCAATGTACTATCCAGATCCTCATAAGCAGAACTCTATGAGAAGGGAATCAGTAGCACTCGTTCTCTGATGATATCTTGGATTATTGTCAACTCAGGAGCAACTCAGAAAAAAGAGGGACTGCCATGCTATCCATTGTGATCCTCCCGACTACATATATTCTGTCCTCCCTCCTTTAACTATAAATGAACTAACTGTGCTCCTATTTAAGACCAGTTCATCTACTTGTTCACTAAAGCACATCACCTGTCACCTTTTCGAGGATGTTCGTCCAGCAAATTATTCCTTTTCAAACCCCAACAGCTCTACTACCACCTTCATCCAAGCAAAACCATTGAGCCATCTCTCGGTCTGATCAATGTACCAGCCTCCTAACTATTCTCTTTGTTTCCACACTTGTCCTTCCTCACCTCTTCAGTTTATTCTCAACATAGCAGTCAGATCATGTAATTTTGTATAAATCATATGATTCTTCCACTCGGAATACTCCAGTGTTCTCCAAGTCACTCTGAGCAAAAGTCAAAGTTCTAATTGTGGTCTACAAGACCAGCCATGATCTGGCCCGAGATTATGTGTCCTTCTTTCTCCACTTTGTTCCCTGTGCTTTATTGTGCTCTTTGCTTTTGACAGACACTCCCACCCTAGGACCCCCACAGTGCTATTTCCTCTATTTGGCACACTTCCACACAGATATTCATACATCTCCTTTTTTCCCCTCATTTCCTTCCTTCAGTGCCTGCTCATTGTTACCCTCTCAATGAGGACAGTGTGCCTATGCCCCTCTACTCTGTTTTACTTTTTCCAGTAGCACTTATTATAATGTAATGTCTTTTCTTTTTCTCACCCTCCCCTGGAATGTAGACTCCATGAGAGCAGGGATGGTTTCTGTTTTGTTCCCTGTTGTGTTGTCAGTGCCTAGAACAGTGCCTGGCACACAATAAGCACACAATATATTTGTTGAATAGGTGAACAAACAGATGAAGGGCAAAATACCTTAACAGGTGATATGTGTACAAAGCCCATTCATATAAATCATTCCATAGAATTTCCATGATGATTCCATTAGATAGATATTATTTTCAACATTCTGTTGATGAATAAACTGAGTCTCAGGGCTTAAAGAGTAGATAAACCCAGGCCCTCAGTTGCCAAATACATCTTCATCCTGCCTCTGTATTTGTAACTGTGCATTCCTTGGTATACTTTCCTATGCTGCTTTGAAGTCATCATCATTGAACTAACTTATCTTTACCATGTCTCATTAAATATGAACGTGTCCCAAGGCTGCCTGCTACACAGAGTTCTCAATGCACATTCTCTGCACCTCTATTCATTCCCAAACTTTTGCACAGACCACACTTTCTTCTCCCTTTTTTTTTCAACCAGGTCAACAATCAAGACTTCAAACACAACACATTCTTTTTTTTTTTAAGATTTTATTTATTTATGTGAGAGAGAGAGAGACAGAGACAGAAATAGTGAGAGAGAACACAAATGGGGAGGAGAGAGAGAAGCAGGCTCCTCGCTGAGCAGGGAGCCCGATGATGCGGGACTTATTCCCAGGACTCTGGGATCATGACCTGAGCCAAAGGCAGATGCTTAACTGACTGAGCCACCCAGGTGCCCCAAAACACATCACATTCTGAAAGTATTTCTGATCAGTTCTCTCCAGATATGGACCCTCTCCCCAAAAAGTGATGGTCCATATGCAGAAGCAGGAGACTCTCTTGCAGACTGCCTGATAAGACCAGCCCCAGGTTGCTTGGGAGTTTTAAAACCAATTGATTTTATTTTACATTGATGTTTTAAATTTCATCATAGTACCACTCTGTTTGTTTGTCTGTTTGTTTGTTTTTAAAGAAAGGCAGACTGCTATATGCAGTGCCTTCTTTGGATATGTCTGGAGTCTTGCAAGCTTGACTACCCTATGTTCCTTTACAAATGGACCTTGAGAGCTTGTTTGGAGGTTCTAGCAGGCGAGCACAACTACTCATATACCCTTGAGCAAAGAACGGTCCTCCTCTATAAGGTTGTCCTCTGACTGAGTGCACAGTTTTGGGAGGGATGCACACGGAGTGGTGAGGGAGGAAGGGGGCACCTGCTTAGCCAGACACATCAGCCAGATTAACCCTGGCAATCAGTGGGGTGACAGATCCTAGTGCCATTTGTTTTTTAAACTCTGTGTTTAATAACGACATTTTTTGCCTTCGAAGCCGGTCAAATGTAATTTATTTTTTGACTCAATTAGTTGGTCAATCTCATTTTAAGCTCTAAATAAAGCTTTCCTCCGCTGTTAGAATGAACTGCCTGCCAATACAGAAACAGACTAACCATTTAGAGTGTACTAGCTTTTAAATATCAATGCGTATTATTTCACTTTTAGGGGTTCTGTTTTTATTATTAGTTCATGAGAAGGTAGCATCAGAAGGGGCCTTAGAGGTCCTGATAGAAGAATCCTTCCTGGACATCCCACTTTTTAGTCTTCTATACGATGAAGCGTAAACTCTTACCAAATAGTTTTTTGCATTTGTGAATAGCTTCAGCACCAGAAAATTATTATTATTTTTTTTTAATGAGCTAAACTTACTTTCTTGTAACTTCCGGAATTGGACAGAATTTATTTTCTCTTCCACAGGCCAGCCTTCAAATATTTGAAGACAGATAAGTTCTGTGTCCAAGTTAGGCACCCCTCAGCCTCACATCTGTTTCTCTCCAGACTTTGTCCCCAGATCCTTCTCCATCTTGTGCCCCTCTGGGCGTGCACTCATTGGAAAACCTCCTTTTGCAAACTGTGACACCCTGAACTGATCATAATGGTCCAGATTTGTTCTGAACGGTAGGGAGGTACTGTTTATCCCTCGTTCTGCACATTGTACATCTGTTAAAGCAGCCCACATTTGCACTTGCCTTGTTGGCAGCCACATTCCCCTTTTGACTCATTCTGAAAGTACGGTTTGATGCCCTCGCCTTTTTTTATGGGTTACAAGTTCCTAGAGGGCAGGGACTGTAAGTCCAGACCTCCGTGAGGCATGCACGGTGCCCCCCACTTCCGACCTCTCTCCAGATTTGTTTCTTCCACTCCTATGCAAAAAGCATCACTCCAGCCGAGTGGTCGGTTCACTTGTCTTCCTCACTGCTGCTCCATCCCCAACCAGGCATCAGAATTAACTACAATTTTTTTTTAAATTTTATTTATTTGAGAGAGAGAGTGAGAGAGAGAGCGCACAAGACGGCGGAGGGCCAGAGGGAGAAGCAGACTCCCCGCTGAGCAGGGAGCCCGATGCGGGACTCGATCCCGGGACTCCAGGATCATGACCTGAGCCGAAGGCAGTCGCTTAACCAACTGAGCCACCCAGGCGCCCTTAACTACAATTTTTTTTTTCATAAAATTCAGATATAATCACATCTCTTCATGGCTTGCGAATCTCTGACCCTTCATGTTGTGAAGGCCATACAAAGGTCTTCTTCACGGTGTGGTCCTCGCTCCCTTTCTACACCCCAGCTCATCTTCCTTTTCTTTCTCTCTCCCCTGTCCAACCAAGAATAATTGGCCCTCCTCTGGGAACAGAGAGCACATCGCCAGCATAGCACTCATCATGGCCCATTTCATGATACTTAGGAGTATGTGTTCCCTGCTAGATTCTCGATGCCTTTAGGGTGTGGTTAGTGTTTCGTTCATCTTTGTGTCTCAGCCTAGCATCAGGCCTGGCATGGAGGAGACTTCAGTGAACGGTGGTTGAATGAAGGGGTGCATGGGTGGTCAGTGGATGGGTGTGTGTGCCCTGTTTCCCACCTAGACTCTAGTCTTTGAGGGCAGGGCTCAGGGCTGCGCCACATCCTAACTGCATCCTGGGAGGCTTGCAGTGAACTCCGGGTCACCCATGGCCCCTCTAGCCCAATCCCTGCCTGCTTTGAGCGTGCATCCTTGGGGAGCACAGGTGAAGATATACATAAATGTACATGCGATTTTCAAGCTTGTCTCATGATTCTTTCTTCTCTGTCTCTTCTCCCTCCCTCTTATTCTCCAATGCTGTTCTCCTGGTGCCTGCCTCCCCAACACCTGCTGTTCCTTCCCTGTCACCGGCCTCTCTGCAGTCAGCGTCTGCGTCCCTGTGTGTGTGGAAGTACCCTCGGAGACGGAGGCCGTTCAGGGCAACCCCATGAAGCTGCGCTGCATTTCCTGCATGAAGAGGGAGGAGGTGGAGGCCACCACAGTGGTGGAGTGGTTCTACAGGCCTGAGGGCGGTAAAGATTTCCTTGTATGTCTGGCTGCTGACTCTGGCCTTCCTTTTGCTTGCCTCTGCTGTTATGTGCCTGGCTCCTGAGAGTCTGGGGAACGAAAATCTGACAAACACTGGCTCTTTCTTTTCAAAGCACTGACAGCCCCCCAGCAGATGACTGACAGCCCAGCTCAGCTGCAAGCGTTCCTGGTTACAAGCAGGGCGAGGGGGAGAAGAGAGAAATAGTGCTCGGAGCCTACTGTGCGCTCCTCACCCGATAAGGCGCTTCGCAGATGTTTTTAATTCTCTGCACCAACGTAGTGGATGGATTGACTTAGTAGAAACGTTGAAATGACACTCAGCGTCATTAATGGAATAGCGTAGGTTAGCTCATTGAAATCTCACGATCCCAGTGAAATAAGAATGATAGGGATGACCAAGCTGCTTTTTTCCCCTAATTTAAATTCAATTAGCCAACTTATAGTACATCATTAGTTTCAGATGTAACGTTCAGTAATTTATCAGTTGCGTTTAACACCCAGTGCTCATCACACCACGTGCCCTCCTTAATGCCCATCACCCAATTACCCCATCCCCCCCCACCTCCTCCAAGCTGCTTTTCAACTGGTATACCCAGTACAGCCGCGTCCATGAGTAAAATATTTAAATAGTTCTTTTTTTTTTAAAGATTTTATTTTTTATTTGACAGAGAGAGAGAGAGTGAGAGAGGGAACACAAGCAGGGGGAGTGGGAGAGGGAGAAGCAGGCTTCTCACCGAGGCGGAGCAGGGAGCCCGATGTGGCGCTCGATCCCAGGACCCTGAGATCCCCCACGATCCGAGCCGAAGGCAGATGCCTAACGACCGAGCCACCCAGGCGTCCCAATACTAAAATAGTTCTATAGTGGATACCTGCTGTGCCAAGCCTCCCAAGTGGCCTCACCACCATCGGTCCCACTAGGAACCTCCAGACCTCCCCATGTTCTAGAGACTAAGGGATCACCCTGACAGAGCAGGGAGCCTCCAAGTCCCCGCCCTGTGCTGTGGCTAATGTCAGTTCTGATTGGTTGTTACATGCTTTGAATACCACCTTGGGGATGACCGTTCCTCAGACTTTCACTGACTCTGGAAACTCGCTGCCTGGGTTTGAGTCTGGATTCCACAACTTATAGGTTCTGTGCCCTGGGACAATTTGCTTTGCCCCTCTGTGCCTCAGTGTCCTCATCTCTAAAATGGGGGTGCAAACCATAGCTACCTCAGAGAATTGTTACCTTCAAAGTTGTTAGCTTTAATTTTTAACGTGTTTAGAATAGCCCTGGAATACAGGAAGCACAATGTGTTTGCTAGAGAAAAGGTATACGGACATAAGTGAGGCGCCCAAAGGAGTTAAGTGAATAAGAGAGCTTAGATTCGAACCAGGGATACAAGGCAGTTTTTACTGCACTGTCCCACCTTCCTGGAGGTAAGTTTCTTCTCTACAAAGACTTAATGGAGACAATAGCAGGGTGGAGTTGAGTGCTCCAATCGGGTATCAGCACTGGGGGCAGTAGACTTCCCTGAAATCTCGGGGTTCACTCAGAGTTGATGGTGACCGGGCTAGCCCCCAGGTTACAGGAACCCGGATGCCTGGACCAGATGCGAAGGCCCGCATTGACCTCAGGCCTTGTTGTATGCCCGCCACCGATTCTGCTGCCGGGTCTGCCCAAAGTGAGTAGAGGCTGACTCAGAAGGACGAAAAGAAACTTTAAAAAAGTTGTAGTGTACATACAAAGCACTGCTGTCTCCGAGAAATTTTTGTGACAGTGGGAATGTTCCGTACTTGGACTGTCCGATGCAGTAGCCACTGGCCACAGGTGGTCCCCGAGCCCTTGAAATGTGTCTAGTGCAACAGAGGAATGCAATTGTACATTTTATTTCATTTCTAGTCATTTAATTTTTAATGTAAGTAGCCACGCATGCCAAGTGGAGACTAGAATGGACAGTACGGCGGTAGAGAATCAGAAGGTGGGGGTGTCTGAGAAAAGAAGTTTTGAGACCGTATTTCCGTTCTAATTCAGCCCAAAGTGAAAGACCTGAGGTGTGCATATCAGTTGGCAGCTCTGCTCATCTGTGACACTTTTTGCGTCCTGGGTCCCCTTCCTGTGACCTGACCCCGACTAACCACATCCTCTCAGTGAGAACCAGATCAGAGCGTCAAGTTTTGAGGTCAAGACTTTCAGATGCCTTCGTGATTCAGGAAGCTGCCTTTCTCGGTCTCTGCTCTGTTCTCTCACCGGCTGCGCCCATGACACATCTTACTCTCTCTTGCTCTCTCTCTGTCTCCTTCCAATTCTTCCTTTCTCTCAATATCCCCCTCCTGGTCTCCTGTATGCTTCACTCACCGTTTAAAAAATTTTTTTTAAAAGATTTTATTTATTTATTTGAAAGAGAGAGAGCATGAGCAGGGGGAGTGAGATGGGCAGAGGGAGCCCAATGCGGGGCTCGATCCCAGGACCCTGGGATCATGACCTGAGCCGAAGGCAGACGCTTAACGACTGAGCCACCCAGGCGTCCCTTCACTCACCTTTGTTTGTTATCTTCCTTTGCACCTCTTTTTTCCTGCCATCCTTCTTCCTGCCTCCCCCTTTCTGCCTCTTCTTTTGCTGTGTCCATACGCCCCAATACCTGTTTACCTTTGCTCGTCTTTCCCTGCCCTCCTCTGAGCCTGCTCATCCCACTCCCACACTAGGGATCTCCCCTTGTAACACTGTCCCCTTTCTTCCCTGTTGGGGCACAGTTCTGCTCCTGTGCTCTGCCCTGTCCGCATCCTGGCTCTCCTACCCAGTTTTCTCTCCCGGCCCTACTCTCTTTTGCTTCTCTACCTGCAGATCTATGAGTATCGGAATGGCCAGCAGGAGGTGGAGAGCCCTTTCCAGGGACGCCTGCAGTGGAACGGGAGCAAAGACTTGCAGGATGTGTCCATCACTGTGCTTAACGTCACTCTGAACGACTCCGGCCTCTACACCTGCAACGTGTCCCGGGAATTTGCTTTTGAGGCACACCGCCCCTTTGTGAAGACTACACGGCTGATCCCCCTCCGAGTCACCGAGGAGGGTGAGGCTGGGGCACAGGGTCTCGGGGGTGCCCTGCTCTTGGCGGGAGGGAGGATAGTGGGTTTCCACACAAATGAGACCCTTGAGGAGTGCAAAACCCGTATATTGGGAATGGTGATATCTAAAAATGTCACCATTGACTTGTCTTCCTTTAGCGGTCAGCTTCCTGCAAGCTGCCTGACAGCTTGCCTCTCGGTGCCTTTCTTCAGAGTGGAAAGGCTCAGAGATGACGACAGAATGACCTGTTCCTTCACCCTCTAACTCTCATCCTTAGAGAAGGAGGACAGCCTCCATGAAGCCTAAAGGTGCCAAATCAGCAGCACCTGCTTCTCTGGCTTATGTTGAATCCCTGACTCGATGGGCATAGAGAAATCTCATGAGGTTATCTAGAGGTCATCAAACCCTCCTGTATGTAAGCCATACATATCCCTGAACGGGCCGTGCTCAAACTTCAGCAAGCCTCAAAATTCCCTGCAGGACTTTTTAAAATGCAGACTTTCTGATTCTGTAGATAGAGCCTGGGAATTTGCACGTCTAACCAATTGCCAGGAGATGCCCGAGCTGCTGGGGACCACACTTTGAGAACCACTGTTCTAAACCAAAGCTTGACAGCCTTTTGTCTTCTTCCCCCCCCCGCCGCCCCTCCCCCAATAATCACACAAGCAACCCTCCTTCCCCATCCCTGGCATCTCTCATTACATAACCTCATTCTCAGCTGGGAGAAAAAACTTTCTAGTCTTTAGTTGAAAATCTTCAGATTTCCCACAGCTAGTTTCTTGTTAGGGGGACGGGGAAGCCCTTTCCTCAACCCAACTTAAATGTTTCTCTTTTAATCCAGTCCAGAATTGTGATGGCGAGGTTTGAGTGTTCTCATGCAGGGTTCTTGTTGTGCTTTCAAGGGACTCCGGGAACTGTGGCTCCCAGCCCCTTGCAAACACTCCCTCAAGTGTCAGAAGACTGATACATGCACCTCCTTGTGTGTTTTCTCATCCAGGTTAAACCATGGTTCCATTTTTCTTAGCCTCTTCTCAGGCATTCTATTTCCAGCATCTTCTTAGCATTAGCTGCCCCAAGATGCAGAATGGTGAGCAGGCAATAGGTGTGGGGCTTGAAAGAAGAGGTCAAAGTCAAGATAGGGCTCTTCCTAGGATTCCCAAGAATCCCAACTTCCCCACCACAAGCTTATTTTTTTTCTCATGTTATTGTGATAGAATTCATAAAGCAAACTTGAGAGCGAATGGCAGGGCAAGAGAGGTCACGATTTTGTCCTGATGTGGACAATATGATTTTTTTCTTAAAGATTTTATTTATTTATTTGACAGAGAGAGACAGAGCAAGAGCAGGAACACAAGCAGGGGGAGTGGGAGAGGGAGAAGCAGGCTTCCCGCAGAGCGGGGAGCCCGATGTGGGGCTCAATCCCAGGAACCCTGGGATCATGACCTGAGCCGAAGGCAGACCCTTAACGACTGAGCCACCCAGGCACCTGGACAATATGATTAAAACGGAAGGTAGGTCAGTTCTGAACGTGCAGAAGCACTCACAGACCGCTGACATTTAGACCTGATGAGCCATTTCCCCCTCTGAGCCCATCTCCTCTTGTGTACAACGAGTAGGTTGGACCGGAAGCTTTCCAAGGTATTTTTCTGTTCCCAAGTTCCATTATGCTCTCTGTTTACATACCTCTCCCCCCCGCCCCCGCCCCGGGGAGGAGAGGCTAGCGCCCTCTGCTGCTCACCGTCGGGAACTGCAGGCCGCTGTCGGCCAGCTCCTCGGAAGGTGTCTGTCTCCACCCACTGCTTTCTCAGGCTTTTGCCTCCAGAGATCCCGGCGCAGCCAGTGGAAAGTGTGGCAAAGCTGAACCAGTCCGCCTGCTGGGCACCAGAGCAAGGCTTGGGTGAGACTAGAAGGAAACCAAGTTTGTTATCAGACCCACAGAGCCTCTTGGGGTGCTAGGACTGGGAGGAAGCTTGGCTCTCACTTCATCCAGGTGTTCTGAACAAAGAGCAGGCGTCAGAATCGCCCAGGGGGCTTGTCTTCATCGTGGACCTCCCCGTAGCACTCTTGCGGGTATGAGTTTGGTAGGTTGGAGTGAGGTCTGGCGTATGTCAGTAGAAATGACTCCCTTGGTGATTGGAGGGTGCAGCTCTGGTGCCCTCACTTTGTGGCGGGGAGATCAGTGAGGGTCTTGCCTAGAGACGTGAAGCAAATTAGCACCAGACGCAGGACTACAAGCCAGATCTTTTGCCCACCGGGCTAGCTCTATGTCCACTGCATCTTTTCCTTCTACCACCATCCCATTCCCTGCTACTCTTTCTTTCTTCTCCTTCTTTTCAGAACTTTTTTCCCTTCCCTCTTCCCTTCCCCCTTCCTTTCCCTTTCCTCCCCTTCCTCTCTTTCTCTTCCTCTGTGACCCCTTGGCAGCCTTTGAGAATACCTCCCCCCCAGATACTCACTGCTCTCATAAGGCTCAGAGCTCCACGCTCCCCCGTGACACACCCCACTGCATCTCCTCCATTCCTATGGTCTCCCAGAATCTCTCTGGTTCTCTTTGTTCAAGCTGAAATTATCCTACCTTAAGCTCTGCCCTCCTGGCTCTAAGACAAAAATCTGAGGTCTCTTCACCTAGAAGTGACTAAAAAGAGTGAGCACAGATACCTTCCTGTGTTACTACTTCTGGGCTATTACATTTAAAAAGTGCACGCTTTAAGAAGAATACGTCATAAATCAGGTAGTGTCAAGCCCACGAAAAGACGTCTGATGTGTCTGGTGTTCTTCCGTGCCTCAAGCGGCATCTAAGCGGCATCTGACCTCCAGCTCCAGGAGGTCCAGCATCCAGGAACCCTGGACGATCGTGGAGACTTTGGACTGCTTTTCTGAGCTGAGGGTCATGGCTATGACTATTCCGTGCTTTCAGTGAGCTAATGAGTGAGGCCTTATGTATGACTGGGGCCTCTGAATAGCCAAGGACCATGAATCTAATTTACTGGTAGGAGTTAGCAACGGGAGATGTGGCTACAGCCTTCCTTCCCTCTAGAAAGGAAGCTCTCTCAGGACATTTGCCATATATCATGTCCTTTTGGTTGGCCGTGAAACAAAGATCAATATTTATTTATATTCATTCATTCAGCAAACACTTCCTGAGTACTTCAAATATTCCCGGATGAGACGACAGGCTGATAATTCAGAAATAAGCAAAATATGTTCTTAATAAGCCCGCCAAGTGAGCAGAGAAGAGGGAGAAATGCATGATAGTACACCCTGAGAGGTGTGACGATGGACGGGTGCGGAAAAGCGCACGGACACACTGCCTGAGAGGCTGAGGAAGGTTTCACAGACGGGGGCCCTTCAGTGGCATCGGGGAGAATGCTCAGGGGACTGAGAAACAGGAGGGGATATTGAGACAGAGGTAGCAGAAGGGAGCGCAGTACCATCGAGGAAGAGGAAAGGGAATGAAGAGATGTCCACAGATCCCAAGAGACCACAGTGTGTATGGGAAATGAAGTTTTGCCAGTGCGTCGAATGGCAATGAGGAGAAAAGGGCTGGACTGTGAATGGTCTTACATGTTGCGCTAACAGAGTTTGGTCTTTCTCCTGAGGGCAGCCGGGAACATGGAGGGTTCTACACGTGATCAGATTTGTGTTTCAGAAAGCCCGGTTAACACATGGAATGCTCCAATTCTCCTTTCTGTTTGGGTTTGGGATGATGTGGAAGGAAGACGGCCTGGGAAGGACCCTGTTTCCAAATCCAGACTTGTAGAGAACACGCCCCAGCTCACCGGGCCGGCTGACTGCCCTGGCCCCGGACATGCTTCCCACGCCGTCTCCCCCTGCCACGCTAAGGTCAGAGGACCCGGGTGGTTGAACTGGACACGTTCCTCACATCTGTGTAGACCTTCACACCTCACAAGACGTTCTGGAACACACTAGGTAATGTAATGGTGGGAAATGTTACCCTTACCTTACACTGTAGGGAGATGAGTCTCAAATAAGGGAAATGACTCTTCACATAAAATTGGGACCCAGCTCTTACATCTCACTCAGCTCCGGGATTCCTTCCACCGCTCTGTTATTTCTTCCTCCACAGCCCCCACTCCAGAACAAAGTCGGCGAGAAAGTGGCCAGAGAGGAGCATCAGAGGATATTAAATCCCTCTGACATCTTCTCAAGCTCCTTAGCCCCGGGGCTTATTTAAGCCCCACTTGAAAATAGGGCTCCTATATCTCGGAGCCAGGGACAGATCTGGCTTTGTTGGGCATGCATATTCTGAGCCTCACTCTCCCCCTTGCAGCTGGAGAGGACTTTACCTCTGTCGTCTCAGAGATCATGATGTACATCCTCCTGGTCTTCCTCACCTTGTGGCTGCTCATTGAGATGATATATTGCTACAGGAAGGTCTCAAAGGCCGAAGAGGCAGCCCAAGAAAATGCGTAAGTTCTAAGATGCCAAAATAATGCTAGCGGCCACCTTCAGAGAGCTTGCTGTCACAGGTGAGGTGCTAAGCAATCGACACACTCTTCCGCTCCCCTCCCTCCAAACCTCGAGGTAGGCAGCACTGATATACCCATTTTCCAGATGAGGAAACAGCCCGGGAGAGTTTGCCCAAGACCATTATAAGAGGCAAAGCAAGGTTTCGATTTGGGCCTGCTGACTCTTAATGGGTACTCTTAACCTCTGATGTAAAATAAAGCCCATAAGCTACCATCACAATCCTATGAAATTAGCATTATTAGGACCATCTTACAGATGCTGAAGCAGGCTTCTAGAGGTTAAGTGGCTTGCTGAGGCCACACAGATCATGAGAGGAGTGGCTGGGATTTAGGCCTCTCGATTCCAAACGTTCATGTTCTTTCTGTCACACTCAGCCATTTGTTGGCTCATCAGGCCGTCTGGGCACTGCCTTTTCTTAGCTAAGGAGCTCCGAGCCACACGTTCTTTGCCCTGGAGCTCGACAGCAATCGAATACCCAGAGTAGGGGCTCTCATTCTTCAATGTCCAGACCTTACCTTGGCCATGTTCACCAAGGCCCTAGTCACTCGGGAGTGAGCGCATCTGAGAAATGATGGGGTCTGAGGGTCTCAAAGGCCGCTCTGGCCTGTTATTCGGGGAGAAGAAAGGACAGAACTGTCACAGATTCCCCAGGCTAGCAACACTGCTGAGGTGATAGCCTAAAAACTGTAGGCAGGTAACATCACTTAAAAATGTTCGATAAAGTATTTTGCATGATACCTATGATCTCAGGAAAGTAAAAATTACAACTGATATAAGGAGAGAAAGTAATGATATGCTGGGGGAGATTGTCATTCCTGGTGAAACCTAGTGCTCAGATTTTAATGCTTAGACAGAAAGTGCCTACAATTGGGCTTGCACCAAAAAAACAAAAAAACAAAAAAAAAAACGGAGTTGGAACTGAGGCCTCCAGCAGAGCCAGGATCCTCCAAAGGCTGCAACACATGCCAAGGACAGATCAGAAAATCAGTCCGCCAGCCTGGGGAAAAACCCAAAGAAACTTACCTATCTTGACCTGACTCCCAAACAGAAACTTGAAAGATTCTTGAGAATTAGTAACCACAAGCCTGTATTCACAATGTTTGGGAATTAAGTTTATACTACCTACATGATCCAGGAACCTAGTCTAAGCTGAGAAATTCAGTTAAAAAATTAGTCCCCAGACAGTGATAACTATGTAGAAGCAAATGGAAAACCATTCTGAAGGGACCCTCTCTCCGCTGAGGCTTACCAGGATTCCCCACGTAAGGCACTGCTGAATCTGATTTCACAGTCTGATCCAAAGCTAAAATGTGGCACAAGCAAGAGAAGGAACAAATGGTAGGATTAAATCCCAGGAACTTCAGACACAAGAAGGACCAAGTAGAATTTTTAAAATAAGTTCGTTTGAAAGAGTTAAAGCAATAGAAGGAGGAACCAAAAGCACAAGAATAGAATCAGTTGCTAATAAAAACAAACAGGCAGAGTTTATTTTATTTTTTAAAGATTTTATTTATTTATTTGACAGAGCGAGAGAGAGCGAGAGCGAGCGAGCACAAGCAGGGGCAGTAGGAGAGGGAGAAGCAGGCTCCCCGCCGAGCAGAGAGCCAGATGTGGGACTCGATCCCAGCACCCTGGGATCATGACCTGAGCCGGAGGCAGACGCTTAACTGACTGAGCCACCCACGCACCCCACAAACAGGCAGATTATAAATAGGAATTTAAGAAATCTGGAAATGAAAAATATAGTCAATAAAATGTAAAACTTGATGGAGGGGTTCACCAGAAGATGAGATACAGACAAGCAGGCCATAAACCTAAGGAAGTTAGACAAAGTGAAGCACAGAGATCTAAAAGGATGGAATATCACAATTAAACACGAAGAAAGAAAATGAGAATACCCATTAGGATAGAACAGACAAAATGGAGGAGAAACAATATTAAGAGATACAGCGGCTGAGGAAAGACCCCTCGGATCCAGGAAGCACCCCATGTCCTGAGCAGGATAAATACTAAACTGGAACACCAGTTGTCTCTAAACTGATAAAGGGCAGCTACTCAGATTACCTCCAGCAAATACCAGCTGGGGTGGAACGGCCTGTAATATTAGAAACATGTCTCCTGGCTTCTAGTCAATATTAACTAG
The DNA here is from genome assembly GCF_003265705.2 of Callorhinus ursinus. NCBI lineage: Eukaryota > Metazoa > Chordata > Mammalia > Carnivora > Otariidae > Callorhinus > Callorhinus ursinus. Next base: position 19,513,715 of record NW_027397081.1, on the reverse strand, counting down.
CAGATCCCAGGTAGTGTCCTAAGTAAATACAAAGAAAAAAAAAAAGAGTAAAAATTTTAAGGGAAGACACCAAAGTATTATGATTCAACTCAATATAATGATCTATTGTTGGTGGGCAACCTCTTCTGGAGCTTCCCTGGTGTAATTGGAGGGCAGGGAGAGATGGAAGGAAGAGGCGGGCCACTCCAGACGGGTAGGTGGCTGATTGAATAAACCAGAGAAATTACTTATAAGGCTTTTCTTGGGCAGCCACAAGATGAGCCCGCCAGAATCTTAAAGGTTTGTGTAAAGGCCTTAACTAGGTTCAGACAGGTGTATTGTCGACATAGTCTCAATATCACATCACTGTCTTAAGACGGTGTCCCTGGGGCAGCTTCTGAGAGTGGGGAAGGCAGGTAGAATGCACACTCCAAGGAAAGCTGGGGGGTGGTGGGGGGGGCTTGACTGCTGGAGTCCAGCTCATGGGTTACCCAACAGCCACGTCCTGCCCATGACCTCCTCCACCACCTACATAGAAAATCCAAGGGAATCTATGGACAAACCATTAGAGCTAGTGAGAACATTCCACAAGATTGTAGATACAAATCAAAACATAAAAGTATAAAAATCACCTATAGTCCAGCCACAAACATTTAGAAAAACATTGAAATAGTTAAAACATTTGAAAAAATTTCCATTACAGTAGCAACAAACACTCTCCAGTACCTGGGAATACATTTGATAAAAGTGTGCGAGACCTTTAAGGAGAAAATTACAAAACTTTACTGAAAGACTTAAGACCTAAATAAATGGGAGAATAAAACCTCCCTGACGGAAACATGGCAATTCTCTCTGAAATTAATCTGTAAATTCAATGACATTTCTATCAAAATCCCAATTGGATTGTTCAAGGAACTCAATTAGCAGACCTTAAAAGTCACATGGAAGACCAAAGGGCCAAAACTAGTCCACCAAACCAAGCGATGGCCATGTGACTGTTTTTTCCACAGGGTCTCTGTTGTGTATTATTCTTTGGTTTTGCTTCTTGGTTGGCAACCCTTCCGATCATTCTTAGATCATGAGCCATGGTTTGCCTATTTCAAAGAAAGAACAATATTTAGCGAAGATGGCTGGTAGGACTTCTATCTGATATGAAGATTTCTTATAGAGCTATTAAAGAGTTTGTCCATACTGACATAGGCATACAGCACAGAGAGAGCAAAACCAAGAGCCCCCCTCCACAGAGATCAAGAAAAGAAGATCCCCCATCTCTCACACTAAAGAGAAATAAATTGTAAGTGGATTTAAAGACAAGGTAAAATGTACAACTTGAAAATCCTATCAAGGGAAAATAGAAGACCCTATCTTCGTTACCTTAGGATGGAGAGGATTTCTTAAAATACAAAAGGCACAGAGAGGAAGGAAGGGTAATTTTCATGACACTATATGTGAAAATCAATCGTTCATTACGAGAATCATCCATAAGCAAAGTTTAGAGACAACAGACCAGGAGAAGATATTTTCAGGACATGAAACCATCAAAGAAAAATCCAGGGGTGCCTGACTGGCTCAGTCAGTTAAGCGACTGACTCTTTATTTTGGCTCAGGTCATGATCTTAGGGTCCTGGGATTGAGCCCCGTGTTGAGTTCCATGCTCAATGGGGAGATTGCTTCAGGATTGATTCTCTCTCTCTCCCTCTGCCCCTCCCCCTAAAATAAATAAATAAAACCTAAAAGAAAAGAAAAGGAAAATCCACGAGAAAAAGACAGGTATCTCAGAACGAAAACTGGCAAAGCAAATGAACAGTCAAATTACAGAAGCAGAAACCCAAATCACCTAAAAACTTATGAAAAGATGTACAACGTCAGCAGTAATCAGGGAAATGGATATTAAAGCCACTATAAAATATAATTTCACACCCAGCCGTGTGGCCAACATTTTAGCCTAACAATAGGAAGTCCTGAGACCCATGTGGATAAATGGGAAGACTCATGCATTGCTAGTGGAAGGAAAAAAAATATAGACAACACCTAGTATCCTAGTGCCCCCTGAAAGGGCCATTCTAGTTTTCTCTTGGGAAACACAGGCAGAAGGAAATGCAGAGCTGTTCTGCAGACATCCTTGTTCCTGTGCCCCTGCTCCTTCCCTTTTCTTGGGTTCCCACCCCTGGGTACAAAAGAACTGATTCTCTTCTCCCGTCTGCCCTCCTCCAGGTCTGACTACCTTGCCATCCCATCGGAGAACAAAGAGAGCTCGGCGGTACCAGTGGAGGAATAGAAGGGTGTGCCCGAGGTGATGTGCAGGGAAGGACTGGGGAAGGTGCATCAGGACGGCAGCTTGTACAAGTGACTGTATCCATCCACACCCAAGTGACTTTAAATTTGACCCCTTAGATTTCTACCCTACCCAGAGTCCCCACCCTCAGGGTACTACCTTAAGTCGATGATGCCCAGGTCACAGAGCTCTACGTCAAGCCCTTCAGAAGGTAAATTGCTTTGGCCTGAGTGTTGGAGCAACTTGAACTTCCTTCCCACCATGACAAAAAGTAATACCCCCACTCCCTCCTTTGCAAGGATTGTGGATTTGGTCAGAGTCTTTGGCTGGGCTGGACTGGGCCAGGCTGGAAATTCTCAGTGAGTTGTTTTATCATTGGTAGGTGGTCTGGACCCTGAGGGACTGGATATTCCAGGTTCAGGGGTGTCAGCAGCATCAGGAGGGTGCCCCAGGGGCCACATTGCTTCCCCTCATGCATCCATCCTTCTACTCATTCACGATACAGCCGCTCACGTCTGAACTTTCACCTCTGACTTCCTAACTCCATCAGACCTCGGCACACCCTAAGACGTTACCAGAACTGAGGAGCCAACATTTCTACGCGGACTCAACCTCACCGTGTTCTAGCTTTCAAGCGAGGAGCTCCCATGCCAACTGGACTTCTTCCCTGGGCTCCAAATGACTCTGTACAAACGCGGGAGATGGCACATCGCTCTGTCCCTAACTGGCTGGAACTGGCTGCATTCACTGCGCACGTGAATGGATGTCTTCATGGAAGGAAGCGGGAATGGCTAATTCGGGTTAAAGCAAGAGTGTCACGAAGTGGGATTCCTCGAAGTCAGTTTTTTCTCCTGGCCACTTGACTAGAGCATCAGAGCAAAGCATGCCTTTCTAGATTCTTCAGTGATAGAAAGCTTATGAAGCATGGACCAAAATATTCTTGGAACTTGGTACTCTAGGGCTTGATCCGGCTAGGTCTCAAAGGCCTAAGTTGGGCTCAGCCCTTCAGGAAGCCAAAGATGGAAGTGGCTCTTAAAAGTCGTACAACAACTTAACCCTCTTAGGGTAAAGAGTGTGTGCCCTCCAAGGGGAGCGCCCACCTGACATAGCTGGGAAGCATTATTTCCCTGTGGGCACTGGAACAGAAATTCCTAAATTCTTCCTCTCAAAATTCCTGTAGATCAGTATTATTCCTCATTTTACAGGAGGCAACTGGGACTCAGACTGGGCTCAATTGAGTAAGAGACTTCGGAGACTAAACTGGAACATAGTAAGCCTTAGGTGCTGCCCAGTTGAGACTTTCGGAGATGGGATAATTTCATTTTTAAAAAGACCTTGCAACTGAGCTTGGCCATGGCCATGCCTTGTTCACAAGCACAGGGGGTGGACTGCCTGGCTGAAGTTAACTCTGATAGAGTCCGGTAACGAAACTGGCTGAGAGGCCTGGAGTAGGACACGGGGTAGACTGGCAGAATTTCCTCGGTGAAGATGGAAAATCCTCCAGAAGGAGGTTGCATCTGGGAAGGACATTTAAACTAAGAAATTAGTGCTTTGTAGTCTCAGATGGATGACCGTGAATGAGTGAAGTGACAGGCAGGGCTTAGGTGGCTTCCAAATATTTCACCCGTGAATCCATGATGTCTTGCTGTTGGGTTTTTTTTCTGGATTTTGGAAGAGCAGAGGAACACTGAAAACATTTTAGTCAGTATCTCATTTCATTTCAATTGAGTGGTCCAGGTGTGATGTCCTTCAGCACCTAGTGAGGAGGAAGGGGAAGGCTGCCTCATGGGCTATGAAAGCATGTTGGCGGCAGGGCTCAGGCAGTGAGAGGTCCCTCACAGCTGGGGGAAATGATGAGGGAAAGAGCACACTCCACTGGCTCCGGGCCTCACCCAAAAACTCGTCTTTTTTTCCAACTCTTTCATCCTTGGGGGATCTACTTGAAACAAGTCCTTGTTCACATCTTCAAGAGCCCGATATTACTGAAGAAAATACTTTCAGCAAACTCAAGGCCTGAGAATCGGTAATTTCCCACACAATTCCTCTGAAACAGGGGACAGAATATAGATCAGTTTTCATACTTTGTAATTAGGAAGATAGATAGGCACAGATTCCTGTGAGGTCTTCCCAGTTCCATGGCTGGTGGATGGCCAAGCTTACAGCAGAAGTAAGCTACTTACTATGCGCCCACCCTCCTCTTGCTTCCAGTAGACAATGCATCTAACTCGTTATCAAGTAGTATGCATGATGGCTGCCTTTTTTCTGTTTAAAAAGCCCAACCCAGGTATTTCCTGAGTGGTTTTTATTGATGAGCTCAATGCACCTATCTTTTTTTTTTCCTTCTTTATCTTTTAAGGAAACTTTTTCTAACTTCTCCACCCTTCTCATCCTTAATCCTGTCATTAGAGCAATATGGCTTACATAGTGCTTTCATTTCCACTACCTTAGGTCTTCTCCACAAGTAGCCCTGTGAGGTGGGTATTGCTGATACCCGTGTTAACAGATGAGCACACTGAGGCTGTCTGAGGCTAAGCAGCTTTGCCACATCCTACATTCATACAGCTGGTAAGTGGAGAGCTGGGGTCAGGTCTTCTTCGGACTCCTGGCCCAGTTCCCTTTCCTCTCAGACCACAGCTGCTTCCTTTCCTCTCAGACCACAGCTGCTTCCTTTCCTCTCATTGTGGAACGTCCATCTCTTCTTCGCCTCTCTCGCGTGTCCCGAGGTGTTGGACATCTCTCGCCCTTGACCCCCCTCAACAGCTCCTCTGCCACTTTGCTTCTTAGCAGGTGCTTGCGATGTGCTTTGAGACTCTTATCTCGTTTTGGTTTTCCCTTTCTAGTTCGTTCGCACATCGCTCTTTCTCCTGAATGGCAATTCAACTCCTTCCTGGGAGACTTGATCGGGACTACAAAACTAAGGGTACTGTGATCCCCAACCTGCTTCAAATCCTCCCCATTCTGTTTTTCCCCCTATTCCTGGAGGAGCCAGACCAAATGTGCATTGCTCTGGAAACTTCATTTGGCATGTTGTTCTTATGCAAGGGCTTAGAAATGTTCTCAAGGGCTATTACTACTTTAGGAAGCCCATCTGTTGTCTTGGTGCTGGGTATTTCCCATGACTGATCCCTCAATAACACAATTCACTGAAGGCCAGGCCAGGCTGGGTCTGATTTTTCTTTTCCTACTGCTGTAACGGCCAAGAACTTGATTGCTCAACTCGGTTGGCACTGTAGACACTCTGCCCTACTGACCTTTACTGCCAGTTCAGTCTTAGAGCACAGCCCCAACTCCTGCATGTTAATACTGTGACAGTCGGGGCCTGTCCCTACCCCAACCTTTACTTTCAATCTGTTTAAAAGCATTATCTTTTACTTCCTCCATCCCTCAACATCCACACATCCAGATTTCTGATTCTCTTCAGTTTCTGCTTTCTCTTTCGATGCCCAACTAGACAGGTTAGTAGGAAAGGAATTTTTCAAAGCAGGAACATGCTGGAGAAACGTGTGCAGCAGGAAATGGTTAAGACGACAGTGGTAGCTCCCGACAGAACCACTAGATCAAAAAGGAAAGTACACCCAACCCAGGTTCTGTGAACCTACCTGACATCAGAGGGCAGAGGCTGTGTAATTGGCATCTCTACAGGAAGATGCAAGAGCCAGACACATTTCAGATCTTGGTTCCCCTTTCCCCAGTTAACATAGAAATGGAAAAATACAACGAACAAAAAAGCCTTCCTCTCCCCTCCTTTTGTACATGGAAGATTCCCCCAATCCAGTGAATTCACCTAGTCCCTGTATCTGGGTGGTACTGGTGTGTTCACCCTCCGATCATCCGTCCATTCTGCGTTTCTGCACGCACTCTGTCTCAAGCACCAATCTGGAGCCTCTGTGTGCCCCGTGGCCTTAGGTCTGAAAAATACCATCAGCCAAGTTCTTCCTAATCTCTTAGAAGTCCACCGTGGTAGATAACTCACGTTGAGCTATCTTACTTGAGTTTATTGTAGGACCCAGTAGATAAGCACATGAAGCAAGTCTGAGTTGTGGCAGATCAGACTCCACCCCTATCCTAGGGCCAGCTAAGCCTCAAAGCTGGTAATACCCCTTTGCCCCCCTGAATCACCATCCGGCAAGAGCTGCATCTGATGGCAGTTTGTGTGATGGGGAGGGGGACTGCAGAAGCCCGAGTGCTTGTAGATTTGGGAAACACCATCAAACACAATTAGCAAACTCTTGCGGTCCTGCAACTGATGCATCTCTTTGCCGCATCGTCACCTTCATATTGCTTTTTCTTGATTTTCCATAGCCAATCTTTTTCTGAACTCTAGAAATATTCCTGATCACCCACTCGCTCCACAACTTAATGCCAGTATGTAGTGTTTTTCAGGAAATACCCTGTTCCTGTCAATAAAGTGTCTCCAAACGCGGCTTGCTCTGGTTTTGCTCTACTATGTGTAACTGCTACGCATACTACGGCTTCTACCTCCCTCCCCAGCCTGCATCAACTCCTGAACTCACCATCAGTGGATATTTTCCCGGAGAACAAAAAATGCGTTTAATAGTCTAGAATTAAACCATACAAATGTATGACGTAGCCGTCCTTCTCCTCCTTCCCTCCCCAAGTCAAAGGAGCACAAGAGTCACCAGTCGTCCCTCCCGCCTGACACCAAATAAGTTCCCCATCAAGTGGTGAGGGGATAACTCCAAGAAAGACCTCATGAGGGGAGGGGGCCAGATTTCCTGACCAGTCCAGGCTAACAAGGAAATAAGGCAAAGCTGTCTCTCAATGTCCATCTTCCTGAAGTGCCAAGGCACAAAAAGGAAAAGTTAAGTAAGACATTGTCATTGGGATTCATAGCATGTGATAATATGCTTCTTTAATAATAGTACTGCTTGGAGTTCCCGGGTGGTGCAGCTGGTTGAGCATCCGACTCTTGGTGCTGGCTCAGGTCGTGATCTCAAGGTTGTGAGACTGAGCCCCACGCTGGGCTCCATGCTCAGCAGTCTGCTTGAGATTCTTTCCCTCTCCCTCGGCCCCTCCCACTCTCTCTCTGATTAATAAATCTTTAAAAAGTACTGGTTAATAATGAAATAAAAATTATCTTAGTATAGTACCAGCCACTATATGAAGAAACACACACACATTCTGTATTATCTCTAAAAAACTGAGGCTTGGAATAATGGATGGGGACCAAGGTCACAGGGCTGATAGTGATGCTGCAATCCATACTCTGGTCTGATTCTAGAACTTCTTACCCATCTGACTTTATCAGGCTGCCTGCCTTCCCAGGAAAAGGGCATCCTAGACACACACACACACACACACACCCCTCACACACACACCCCCCCCACACACACACCCTTTTGGGCCTTGCCCTCATCACATCTGGGAGGACCAAAAACATTTGGGACAATGAGCACTAATGAATTGAGCAGTAAGCACACACACCATTTATTATTTGTAGTTCAATACTTTTTTCGTTTAATTCATACTGTACTTCCATGGCTCTAGCTACTTTACATTAAGATTTGGCTGGGAAGCTGTGTACGGTTCTAGGTAATAGCAGTTAAGTTTTCAGACCTTGCGCACAGCGCCAGGCGAAGTACAGTTCTAGATCCAAATACAGATGGCCAGACAACTCGACTGCAATCAACCTGTGTTCTTTCCCATACATGGCCCAGTGCAGGCGTTGGGGACTGCTCCCTCTGCCCCACCCCACTCCACCCCTTGTCGGGATCAACCAGCGGCCACTGGGGCCTCTGACCCATCTCTCCCCACCTTGGAGTCTAGGTTGAGTGGGGGGAGGAGGGGAAGCACCATGGGTTTGGGAAGATGATCTGGTCCATGCAGAGAGTGGTCTGGCCCTAGAGTGCAGGACAGGGAAATGTGGGGAGCCACACTGCCGTTGGCAAAAATGGTTGCTTTTGTTATGCAATCTCAGCACGTGGCATCCGAGCCCAGGGCCAACTCCCCAGACAGAGCCAGCTGTCTCTCCCAGGGCAGAGGCCACCATTTTGCTTCTGCAGCATCTCACTGTGTTGAGAGAAGCAAGGAGGCCCAGGGGGCAGAGATGACAGTATTCTTTAAGCTTTCACATGTTGGGCAGATCATCTGGCATCGGCTCCTCTTGGCAGGCAAGGTGCTTCTCGCCAGCAGCCAAGGCTCCAATCCAGGCTCCCAGGCCTGCTGAGGACCTCAAGTCACAACAGAAAACAATGCCCAAGACCCCTGAGCTGTCGCACAGAACACCAAGACAGGGAGCTGGCTGGGCCCGTCACAGCCGTGGCTGGAGCCCGAGTGAGGTAACAAGGCCGGGCAGAGAGGTGGGAAGGGGCGCTCTCTACACCTTGTGCAAATTCCTGCTCCACATCAGGGAAGCAGGGGCATTAAAGAGACGGCCTTCCAGAAAAACGCTCCACTCGGACCCAAAACGCATCTTCTGGAAGAAAACATAGAGGTGGAGGGAGTGGGGCCAGCCTGCTGGAGGTTGGGGGATGAGGGTCAAGGATGTCAAGTGGTGGATGGGATGATTGTCCCACAGCCTAGAGACAAGGGGTGAGGGAGGAGAGAGTCAGGAAGACAGGTTCTCAAGTTTCCTACTGGGGTGGGCAGGTGGGGTTCAGGGGTGTCGGGAGGGAGGTCACAGCCCTGCCACCTGGGGGCCCTAGGGAGGAAGGGCGGGCTTTGGCTGCCCTGCAGAGCTAAAGCAGCAGCATAGTATGGCACAGAAAGCATCCTTCTGAGACCATAAACCGTCCAGAAAGATTCTTCCCCTAGTCCTTTCTCCAAGAGTTCACCCTAGAGATGCTGCCCGCAAATGATTTTAGACATGGTCCAAGCTTGGATCAGGGACAGGGACAGAGAGAAGCCACTTCTAGCAAAGCATTCTTCTTGAGGTTTCTTGATTCCTCTCCCCCTTCCTATAATCCCAGGTTCTTAGGGTCAGCACTCTAAGGCAACCCAAGGATTTTAGCCAAAGCTTCACAATTAATCCAAACCCCAACAAGGTTTGGATTGAGTCAAAAGAGAAGCGCTAGGGCCAGGAATGACTTCTCTCCAGTGTTTCTTCCAGCAAGGAGGAGGGAGGATGGACAGATGAAAGGCTTCATAGCCTACAGACAAAAGATGAGCTTAATCCAAGACGGTGCCCTTCTTGCCATTATCCTCCTAGCTCAGAGAAAGTCCCTTCCCAAACTAAGACTAGGCCAACAAAGGAAGAAACACCCTCCTAGGTTAATACTGGGAAATACAACATGCCTGATCTCCCTCTCCCTACCTCACTAGGCCTCCCTATCCTGCTGGCTCATAAAGAAGAAAGTGTAACTATCCTGGATTTCTCAGGAACCCTGATGCTGCCCTACTACTCAACACCAGAGAAGCTCTGGCCCAAAAGGTTTGTTCTCTTCTGGCAGAGTACCTTCCAAGTTTGAGAAAGCCCTACCTTGCCAGTCTCTGACCCAGCCTCCAAGACAATGCCCGTGCTAGAACCTACCTTACAGATGGTCCAGCTCATCCCCCTTCCTGTTACAAATGAGGATACTGCAGTTCAGGGAGGGGAAGCGACTTGTCCAAAAGCAGAGCCAGGACTCAGGCCCAGGTCTCCTAACTCAGCTCAGTGTTCTAACAGAGAGCTTCCAAAGTTGCTGATCTTGCTGCCCTTGTCCCAGGGAGGTGAATGGGGGAAGAGAGGAGTTGCAGACATGAGTGGGTTCTCCAAGGCCAGTCCTCTTAATTCCTTCAAGGAAGGTGGAGTGGAAGTATAGACCCTCTAGCTCTTCTCCACCTGGTTAGAACTCTGCAGGGCAGCCAAAGCCAGCCCTTCCTCCCTAGGGCCCCCAGGTGCCAAAGAGTGCAAGCTCTCGAATGTGACCCCAGGAATTCTTGCAGAAAGATTTCCACATGACCAGAGTCCTTACATGAACAAAAACAAAGCACAGGCTGAAAGAAATAAAGGGTGTGGTTCTGATGCTCCCAGGCACAGCTTACAGGCCAAGCTGCTGGGCTTGAGTTTTAATGTTATTTATCAGTTTCACTCCCAGACTTATCTGCAAGGGTGAGTTAGCCTTTGACAGGCTATTGAATGTGGGGTTGGGGGGAGCTTTTATTTGGGAGTGAATAGAGGTGTTAGGTCTTCTGCTTTGAAAGCTTAAAATATTATTAGAACAGAAGGTGCCATAAGAGATCCATGATTCTTAGGAATGAGGCAGGCTGATGTGTGTACGCACTGTCTCTGGAGTTCAAACCCCCAGGGTTCCTCGGACATACTAGGCACCTTCCTCCCTGTCACCTACTCCTCCCTGGAATGGCTGAAGAGGTAAAGCAAAAGCAGAACAGCTCTGTGCAGCCAAGCCCACTTACGTCACTTTACTCCCAGCAGAGAACCCTCTGGAAGTATCCCCAAAGGTCCCACTATGGGACCATCAACAACTGGATGATTTAAATAAATATTTAATTATGTGTGGAATAAATGAGAGAACTTATCACTTTTGCTTTCAAAAGTTTCTGAGAATGATTTTGGCTTCTGGCTCCTACAGTAGGAACATTTCTAGCAGTCTGCACTGTTCCTCCTTTGGCCCAAGGCCCACGAGCCCTGACCATCACCGGAGTGTCTCCTAGTCAAAGTCCTGGACAAGAATGAGTAGTGACCCACTGACCTGTGGGCATATGCACCCTGCACCTGGATCACGGTCAACTCCAGCCCTCGCATCTCCTTTCCTAGGGAAGGGATACCCATTCTAGCTGATTCCATGGAGCCTTCTCAGCCTGCTCCCCTACGGCATGTATCCTTTGTCTTCTCATCCTGCTCTCAGCTTCATAATGAGGTTGTATTCTCAGACTGAGAAGTCAAAAACGTGTCTCTAATTGTCAAGGGCGGGGGGGGCGCCTGGGTGGCTCAGTTGGTTAAGCGACCGCCTTCGGCTCAGGTCATGATCCTGGAGTCCCGGGATCGAGTCCCGCATCGGGCTCCCTGCTTGGCAGAGAGTCTGCTTCTCCCTCTGACCTTCCCCCCTCTCATGCTCCCTCTCTCCCTCTCAAATAAAATCTTAAAAAAAAAAAAAAAAGATTTAATTGTCAAAGGGGGATGCTCAGGCCATTCCAACAGAAGAACACGACTTGCTTTTTTTGAGGCTAGGTCAGTGATAAAACCTTCCTTTCCTTCAGCCCCTTACAAGAGGTGCCCTAGGAGAACAAGCAATTGGGAAGAGTTTTCCTGGCCAAACCAGTATGATCCTACTGAGGATCTGTGAGGCTGGCAGGATTCCTCTGATCATTAGATGGAGGAATAGCAGTTAAGTGAGTGAAAAATGGTAATTGTGCCCAGAAGGGCCCTGCGAGGTCAGATAAAATGCACGGGTCCTAGTGAGCCAACTCCAAAATGGTCCTGGATGACTCACTTTCCTAACCAAAGGTCTTCTTTCTCCTCCTTCGTGGTCTCCTACCTCTCTGGGGCCAGAGGCTAGAGGAAGCTTTGCCCCCTTTGCCAGAACTCCCACTCCCAAGTCTGAGGAACAGGATTTGGAATGGCCTCCACGTGAGGCAGAGACTCACTCTGGCCTTTTCCTGCACAAATGCAATGCACCTCTGCCAAATGCATTCCTTCCAAAAGCCTAGGTCTTCTACCATGTGTGGAGTGTCTTCGTTGTCTCCCTTAACCAAAGTCAGTTCTTCCCTTAGAGTAAACGATGCTGGCAGCCAAGTGAGTGCTTGGATATCAATACTCACTACTCACACCACGTTCTGTGTGAACCTATGGTCCGATCCATACAATGCTAGGGCACTCACTCCCTCCAACCCCAGGTGTCCCTAGGACATCCTGATTCGTCCCGGAAATCAAACTGACAGCTCAAAGTGAAGGAATTAGAGCCACAGGCCCGACTGGCTCATAACCACTTAAAAAGGGGTTTAACAAGATCCAAAATGCTCCATCCTGGCTAATAAACAATGTGCTCTTAGGGCACAGAGAAAAAATAGGGCTTTAGGCACTAAAAAGTGACACTTCACCCAGATCCAGCCTGGGAGAAGACCAGAGAGAAGGGCGGGGGGTGGTGGGAAAGTAAGAAATTCCCAGCCCTTATTGGGTCCACACCAAACAGGGGTTAGGGGAAGGTGCAGGGGTGATGGAGGAGAACCCCATTCCGCATGCACGTCCTCGGGAGCCTGCGGCTCAAGGCCCAATCCCGCAGGGGCAGCTTTCCCAGCCTTCCAGGCCTCTGCCTGACTGGGGGCGCATGGTCCATAGAAAGCGGGGGGTTGGGGGGCTGGGTGGGGCTCAGGTGGCAGAGTTTAGATTGGGCTCTTGCCCTTGATGCTTCCTGTTCACAAGAGAATACCTGGGGAAGCGTGGGGTAGGGAAGAAAAGATTCTCTTTTATTTTGGAAACAAATCAAGAGGGGATTCGGGAATGAAGCACCTTAAGCCCCTTGAGATTTCGAGATCCCAGGGTCTTCACAGGCGTCACTTTGGCTCAACAACATTTCCCTTCTCAGAGCCAGGAATGGCCAGTGAGGGGAAGGGGGGGGACGAGGCGGGGGGTGGGGGGGGGAGGAGGAGGATCAGGGGAGGTCGGTGTGCTGAGAGGTGGTCCCTGCCCTCCTCGGACCCTCCACCGGCCAGCACAGGAGGTGGGCCCGCTCCTTCTCCCTGGTACATAGGCGTTATCTCTTTTTAAAATCTGTATATAATATATATATATTTATATTCTGTATATATATATTTATATATATCTATGTATATGGTCTATGTACACGTATTGCACGGGCCTCTCGTAGCCACCCCGTTCCTGCCTTGTCAATGATAACGACTCCTCTTCTCTTCACTTTCTGAAGTGTAGTCGCGGGACCTGATGCCGTTCTGAAGGTTGATGAGAGAGTCCTTCATCTGTAAGACAGGGAAGCCCGCCCAGCCCCGGGTTTGTGCCCTCAGTGCACTACTCTGCCACGCCCGCCCGGGGCAGTTCCCCCAGCACGCCGGCGAGGTCAAGGAAGCCGGGCTCCTAAGACAAGGGTTCTCCTAGGACGCGGTCTCTGGCAGAAAGGGAAGAGCCAATCTAGCACTGGGAACCCCTGGGGTGAGGTTCACTGTGTCTTCATGATTAAGGATTAAGAATTCTCTCTCTCGGGGCACCTGGGTGGCTCAGTCGGTTAGGCGTCTGCCTTCGGCTCAGGTCATGATCCCAGGGTCCTGGGATCGAGCCCCGAGTCGGGCTCCCTGCCCAGCAGGCAGTCTGCTTCTCCCTCTCCTGCTCCCCCTGCTTGTGCACTCTCTCTCTAATAAATAAAAAATATTTTAAAAAAATGAAGGGAATGAAACAAAACACCTATCCACACCTATCCTAACGCTTACAGAGTTGAGTCCGCCACGCTACAATTCTGACTGCCCCGCGCTCCAATGTAAGGGGCCCCATCTTGACACCGAATTCTGGAGTTGGAAGAGAACCGGGTCATCCAGTCCAACTGCCTCCTACTTAATTCTTAGGTTTCTTATCTGACATCATCTGGTCACCCCTTGGGCACTTTCGGTGATAGAATCTCAGGCCTTCAAAGTAGCCCATTCCATTACTGGATAGCCTGATTGTCAGTGGTCTGTTTCTATTTGATGGCTCATCAAAGCTCCTCCCTCTGCCCTGTAACTTCTAGCCCCTGGGGTCTCACGAGCAATCTTTCTATCCTTCTACCTGGTGGACCTCTATGTCTGAAGACTACCCTGTTCTCCCTGCCCCCATCTTTCCTTCTCCTTCCTGTATCTTTAATTCTATCAACCCTTCTTGATATCGCAGGGCTCCTAAGCCCCCTGCTGGGCCATTTACCCCTTTTGTCTAAAAAAAAAAAAAAAAAAATCCATGGCTCCAAAGCTAAACATGATATTCTAAAACACATTAAATTGGATCCTGATAGCCACATTAAAATCCTCTCTCCTCAATTTAGAGCTAAGACCATGCTACGAAGGGGAAGTAAGATTTAGTAATAACGAATGCCTCCCCTGTGCCCTCAAATCCTGACAGCAATTTCGTGAAGTTATAATTATAATTCCCATTTTATAAGTGAAGAAACCGTGAAGTCACTCATATTAAATCCCTCACTCAAGGTCACAAAACTAGTCCTTGGCAAGACTGGGATTCCATCTCAAGTCTGGCTGACCACCCAACATAAAGAACTCCTTAGGAACAGAAAATTTTAATGGAACAGGACAAATCCTTTGTCTCCTATCTTCTTAATTCTCTCGTAGAGCAAAGGTAGCTTCTTGCTGTCTTGGCAACTACGTGGGAGTTTTGTATAAGACATTAACTTCTGGGGGAAGGAAGCCAAGTTCCTCCCTCCTTTGATAAAACTAAACTTACTGATTTTGCTCCAGGATCATTTTCTTAAATAGATGAATGAATGTAGTTTTTGGAAGGAACACAGGCCCTTGTACTAGAAGATGTTACAAAAAGATGACCCAGTACAACCACCATCTTCCCAGACTATCCATGCAGCCTCTGAGGAGAAAGGACGTGTTGGGGATTGTGTGTTGGTTTGTGTGTGTGTTGAGGTCAGGGGGAGGCAGTGGCATAGAGCAAAAGGAACTAGAAAAATATGCCCTCTGGAAAGATAAATCTCTGTGAAAGGAGGTTCTCTCTTTAAATGCCTGTCACATGGCCATGAGTGACCAAGGCAGGGAAAAAAAATCAGTCCTTCCATCTAACCTACAACTTTCTTGCCGCCAATTTCCATTGTTATTGTCTGAGGGAGTACACCTGTGTTTCCAACAACCCATTCCAGGATGACTTTAAAATCAGAACAGTGGATGGCCCAGGGGAAGTATGAATGGGAGGCTGAGGTCCGGTGGGTGGTGATGGGGACGGGGAGATCTCTCCCAGAGCACAGGGAAGGGGCTCATCTCTAGAAGATGAGGGCAAGGAGAGAAGGTGGGGACATCTCACCTGGTCAAGAAGCATCACTGAGGATTTGATGATCTCCCTCCATTTTTGGAGCTCTGTATCGTGGTACTTTTGTTGGGACTCCAAGAGCTGGGCCCATTCTGTCTGAGACTGGGGTAACCTGTGGGGCAGAAGAAGGGGTACCCCGGCAGCTGGAGTTATGCTCACTGGACTGTCCTGTGCTCCCAGACCCCTGAAGGACAGAGAGTCACATCAGACTGCTTTGTCCTTTGCTCAGGGCCCCTGGTTCCCGTGCCCCAGGTCAGAAGCAGACTAAATTCTACAGGGACAGTTTTCAGAGCTTGCCTATGGACTCATCCCAAAGGGTTACCCACTGGCCAAGGGCAGCGGGGCCGTCCCACAGAGACTGGGTGGCAGGAGCTGGGGCACGGTACCGGCTGGGGTGGAGGTCATGGCCAAGGGAAGAGGCAAGGATTACCTTTCTTGGAGCCTCAGACCCTGCCAGGCAGTGAGGGTCTGGGTGGTGTATTCCAACATCCAGAGTTTGTAGAAGAGCATCATGTTAAGGATGACCAGCAGCACCAGACTGGGAAGGAGACAAAGAGGGACAAAAGCAACAGGCATGAGATGTAATCTTGAGAATGCACGCTCCCTCTAAGAGCCAGGGATCACCCCCCACCCTCCCAGAGGCAGCTGCTGTCCTTGACCATTGGTCCCCTGAAGCATGGCGGTGAGGGAGGGAGAGGGAAGGATGCAGCTGGCGGGGAGAGGGAGTGAGCGGGTGCTCTCATCTGGAGGGGCCAGGACACAGCAGAAGCGCCATGGAGAGGCGTGTGGGTGAAGGCACTGGGACAGAGAGACACACAGGAGCCACCCAGACCCTGGGTGCCTGTGGGAAGAGGTAAGATGGAGAGGGAAGGAGATGAAGGGTAAACGAAGCAATCAGAGAGCCAGTACCTGAAACAGATCCTAATGGGAGCAAGGAGGAAAAATGGGGAGGAGGCAGAGGTTAGAACAGACCAGTGCGGGGATGGGGAGGGCTGCACTGGAACCAAGCCAGAGAGCAAGGGAGTCTGCGGGAAAGAAACACGGGAAGTGAGGACACGCGGATGAGGAGACCGAGCAGGCAAGGAGCAAGAGACAGCGGCTGCAGACAGATCTTGGTATGTCAAGGGCGACACATGGAGGCAAGTCCTCCTACCCAGCCAACCTGAGGCACGACAGAAGGGCGAAGCTGTGGCCTATGGGCCTGATCCGCCCGACAGGTGTTAGCAGGATGCCCCAAAGCATGGTCTCATCTTTGCACCTGCCTTGCACCTGCCCAGACCCAGAGGGGTCGTGAGGGTCCCTGGTATGGGCCAGCACTGGTCAGGGCCAGGGAGGGGGAAAGGAGGACCCAGGGGTACAGAGAGCCGCCAAAACACCGGGGGCGTTCCCTTCTTCTCTTGGCCTCAGTGGCTGCCACAAGCTCATCTTAGGACACAAGTTCATGGAGCAGAGAGATGAAGACTAGGGGAGCAAGGGGGTCTGGAGACGCACGGGACTGGGTACAGTCCTGGCTCACTGCTTCAGGGTTCTTAACTTCTGATGGAGTTCCCCAGCTTCTCTGAACTCTTCTCTGGACCCCTTCTCTGAATGGTTCCTATCCTGCTGGGGCTGCGACGTGCGTGGTGTGAGGAAGTGGATGGAAAGCTCCCTGCACAGAGGAGCTCCTCAACAACGGGCGGTTTTATCATGAAAGGAGGGGGTACAGGGACACACACAGGAAAAGGGAGACAGAATGAACGATGGAAAAGGACCAACAAAGAACATCTTATGCTGTGCCTTTGACCTTTCGAAGTGTGCGCTTGCGCGTGCGTGCGTGCATGCAAGATACTGCGTTCTTCTCTGTGCTTCCAGTATTAGGGAAGGCGGTACTCCTGAAGCTGGCAGCAGCCAGTCCTTGACCCCATCTAGCTGTGCTCTCAGGGCTCTGTGACTTCTCCAGAACAATCTCTAAATTTCACGTTGACTTTCAATGACCCCACCTTTAACTGCATCCACACGCGCCAGAGGACCTGAATGTCCACCTCTTCAGCGTGGGCTGCATACATCTGAGCTCCTGCATTTGGGTCTATGTACAATCCTGCCTGTGCTCAGTGGAGGTCCAGGGACACCCCTGCGAGCTGAAGGAAGGGCCTGTGGTCCACACAGAGAACAGAGGGGGCCTGCCGGACGCAGGGCGGTCTGATCCACATGCACACGGTCAGCAGACCCGCCGCCTGGACCCTCAAAGTGTTGAAGATGAAGTCCCATGATCTTAATCCAACAAAGCCCCCATGTCAGCTAATGCCATGCTATGCCATTTACTCAGGAGAGCGGGCCTACTTAACTAAGTCAGCCTGCAGAGAAGGCTCAAACAGAGAACTTACCTGAGGTTCAAGTTTTCTATCTACCAAACCCAACACCAGAGACTTAACAGAACAGCACGAATCCCCTCAAATGGAGGTTGCTAAATGGAAATCTTCCTGGTTTCACAGCTGTCTTTGTAGATGACTTTGTAAAAAAGACCTTGGCTCCTCAGGCCACAGGCAGAAGAATTCTCCCCCTCTGTTTTTGTTATACACGCAGTCAGGGCAGAGGAGAGCCCGCCTCCCGTTCCTCACAGGTCCCCCCTGCTTTCAGTGGTGCCCACACCTTGCCTGTGGCCCTGTTTTCTCTCTCACACTCGGCGCTGTCCTGATATGGTCTCATTCTCGCTCGTGGCTCTCATGCTCCCGCTAACTACATCAGCATCGATGAACTATGCTTCCCCGCCTTGCTCCGGGTCCGCATCGGCAAGTACTGGTCACCTCCACCTGGATGCCCTACGGCCACTCAAGACACAGCTGGAGTCCAGAGCGTCTTCTCGGACAGCTCTGCGCCCCGTTCGGGTTTCTAGTAACGACACAACCGTTCATGGGTGCCCACCACAGTCCTTCCTCTTCTTCGGCTACCCGACCAGATGGCTAATTGGTCTTTGGTCCCTCCCCTGCTGGACAGTCACGCTCACCTACGTCGCTGCCACTTACTTGGACCAGCCTGCCTGCCTCCAGTCCTTTCTTCTCTAGGCCTCCCCCCATGGTTGTCAGAGTGACTTAACAACAACAACAACCAAAACAATCCTGTCACACTCCAGGGCTCCTTCAGGGCTTCCTGATGGGTCTGGCTGTGCCTCTGCTTCTGCCTCTCTGAAAATGCATTAGTGGGGGCCTGAAGGAGTGGGGAAGGGGTGTCATAAAAGAAAGAGCCAGAGACAGGCTAGTGCCCGGTGCAGAGCTGTCAAGGCCCGCATCTGGGCAGCTCCCATGCCACTCCCCCAACCTGTGCCCCCACATGCTCACCCCCATCTCCAGGTAAGGTGGGGGGAGGGTACCCGGCAGCAGGCTGAACCAAGCAGAAGAGCTGTCCGCACTCAGCTGTCCCAGGAACTCCCTGCTCCCAGCGGTTCAGGGGTGTCCCTGGAGGGCTCTGGGCTTCCACTGCAGACAGCTGTGCCCTCCCACCCTGCCCGAGCATTCCTTCCCCCCTTCCTCTCTCCCTGCCCAGCATCCTCCTGGGAACGTTACTGAGCCTACTGCTTTACAACATGATGGCAATACTGTAAATTACTGAACTATTTCTGGACAGTGGTCATTGATTTCGTCTGGCTATCCTGCCAAAGTGTGGGCCCAGGAGTGCCCGATCCTGGCGCCCGGCACAGAGCAGATACTCGGGACCTCCCTCACAAGTGAATGAATGGGCTTCTAAGACGCTGTGTGGCGTATCTATGTTATCATTTCTCCAACGGTGTAGCAGTTCTGAATTTCCTGTCTTACCCACTTGAAACTGAGTTCCTAAGGGTATGGATGCTGTATACAGCGTTCTGTTCTCAATCCTGAAGGCTTAGCTTACAGCAAATGCCAAATCAAACAGAGAAAAAGAAACAGAGAGACCAGGAATGATGGACAGAGCAAGTGATCTGAAGAGAGAAGGCTAGAGGACAAAGAAGGGCCACGGTAAGGGGTGCTCATACGCCTGAGGAGCCAGCAGACGGGGAGGGAAGGTGATGGGGCAGAGGCGGGGAGGAGAGCTGGGATCCCTTACACACAGCTGATAACCAGCAGCAGCTTGGACACACTCTGCAGGTGGAAACCATTAGGGGTGTCCTCGGGGATATGCCGTGTCTGCGTGGAACCTGTGGGGAGAATAAAGAGGCCATCACCACGGTGGCTCACGAGTCCCCTGGCTGCCGTGGCAGCGGTCACGCACAGAGCTTCCGGGAATGACGGATACACCCAGCCCTCCGAAAGTACAAGGGAAGCCCCTCAAGGGCAAGGTCAGGGGCTGGGTCAGGCAAAGTGGACATTCAAGTCACCGAACAAACAAGAAACTCAACAGCCTTACAGAGCTAGGACATGTGGAGGCGGGACAAAGTGCTCTGCAGCGTAGCAGTAGCCGTGGCACAGACAACCGCACTGGGCTGGGACCAGAGACCGCTTTCAGCTCAGGCTTTGTCTGTAACCAGTGATGTGACGTTGAGCAAGTCTCAACTGCTCTCGGAGAGTCAGTGTATTCACATATGCCATGCTAGTCAGAAATCCTCTATGTGAGGGATGTAAGGGAGTGCTCTGGTTGAAGCTGGGAGTGGGGGGGGGGGGCACGGAAGGCTGGCACTCTCCTCCTCTCCTGTCCCCATCCTGAGGAACGCCCAGGGGTGTGCAAAGCATAGCCTGAAAGACGCTGGATTAGTGGTCTCTGAGGCTTCTTATGGCTACAGGTCGCCATGACCGAGTGAAGACATGAGGTTGTGTGTGGCTGGATGGGAAGAGGGAGACACGTCACGGGAGTCCGCTGCCTGGGAGGGCAGGTCCCTGATGGGCCTGTGGGGGCCACGTGATCTCGGACTCCCTGACGTGTGTGTCAGGAGGGCACCTCTGGCCTGAGCTGTGGCTTCTCCCCAGTGCTTTTGCCAAAAACTTGGAAGCTGCTCGTTTGAGTCTATCAAGGCGGACATGGAGTTCAGGGAACTTCTGTTCAGCAGACCCCCCATGTGGGTTCAGCAGTGACTGAGGAACATAAAGGGCAAAAGGAAACAGGTAGAGGATCCAGAGGCTGAATAATGAGTTAGGGGCAAATTACATACGATCTATACCCAAGGACGCAAAATGAGTGCATACGTGTAGGTCTTGGCACAGGCATGCAGCTCGAGCCCCGAGCCCCGTCCCCACTGCCAGACAGCACGCACCTGCCACGTGTTTGATCCTGTGGCCCACATCTTCATCAGTGGGTGTGGTGACGGGGCTCATCACTTCTTCCAGGTGAGGCACCCGCAGATGGGCATGGGGACGTTTCCTCCTCCGGACCGTTGGGGCCTTGCTGGTCTTCTCTTTGGGAGACTGTCTGTGCATCTCAGCCAGGTAGGTGCTCTCCGTTTTGGTCAGCTCGCTCTCTGTCAGAGACAAAAGGCCACCTGCCTGTACCTCTAGCCCCACGCCCTGGCCCCCAGAAACAACTCTGTCTCCTCCTCGCTGAGCCCTCTCTGAGAGAACCATTTTCCTGGACGGCACTCTGGGACGTTGACTGGGAGGGCAGGGGTCCCTCAGGCGTGGCCACGAGCCTCAGGAAGTACCGCTGGGACGCAGCCTCACCCCCCTTCTGGGTTTTGCTCAATATCGTGCAGAGACAGAGGTTCCCAGTATCTGCACCCTCAGGTAGACAGTTGGGGGCACGTCACAGGTCCTAACGGACACACTCATAGGCTCATTCTCCCTTTCTGTAACTGAATTACCACCGGTGTGATGAGATGTGGAGTTCATGTGCTGGGGGTTGGGGGTGGCCACAGACCCCATAAAATCACAGGCATAGCCTCTTGGAAAACACACGTGTTCACAGACCTGCCAAATTGTGTATCCATTTCTGGGGCCACCTCAGGGCCCTCATGACACCCCTTCACCATCTCAGGGTGGCCCCCATTTTCTGTGCTTCCCACACTCCCCTGAATGGTGGCAGCTGTGCAGCCGAGCCGGGGTCTGCGGCCTTGCTCACCTAGGTGGCGGAAGTAGTCCTCCAGCCCGCTCCAGAAGTTCTTCTCGATGAAAGTTTTCACCAGCCCCCACGGCTGTTTTCGATAGCGCAGCTCTGTGGAGACCCTGAGGAGCAAGCCAGAAACGAGATCAGCCATTTCCGGGGCAGACCCTCCTCTGCCGGGAAAGGCCCTTCACACCACACCCACTGTGCCATCTGATCTCCCTGGCCACTTCTGGAGGTCAGGGGGAACGGGCGGACTGATCCTCATTTTATGGGTGAGAAAATGGGAGTTCTAGAATAGTCCAGCAGACCAAAGGCTACCACACAGGGCTCCTGACTCCGGGCCCATAGTTCTTTCATGAGGCCACGCCGCCTCCTCCAGACGGTGCCAGGCAGCCAGCCGGCCGTGGGGGGGTTCTTCTCTTCTGCAGAGACTTGCCAGTCCAGATCAGACTCTAGGGTTCCGTGATTCCCACTTTTAGGGGAGTAATCTGCCACCGGCCTGGGCTCCTGCCTCTGCACCCCATGAGACCTCGCCAGTTCTCACTTTTTTCCCAGTATTCTCTCTCCCAGCCACAGGTCTCTCTGCTGCCCGTGCTGCCTGCTTACCAGCCCCTTCCTCCCCTCCACAGCCCTGTGTCACTGCAGCGCCCGGCTTATGTTCCCGTTCTTAAGGCTGCCTACGCCGCTCTCCCTGCCGTCCTCGGGGACACCGCGGCCTGACGTGAGCAAGCCGATGCTTGCGCGCCACCTCACCACCACCCCCCACCCCGCCACCCGGCAAGTGTTCACGGGATTACGGGTGGGTGCCTTTCTGGAGAGGTTTATCGGAGGTCAACAGGCTACTTCTGTGTGAACTGGGGAAAGAAGGGACGTCTACTCAGAAGACTCTCCAAAGAAGCTGGAAGTGAGAAGTCTAGACAGCGTGGGCAAGGATGGCGGGGGCAGGAGGGAGGAGAGAGGGCTGAGGGAAAGGGAAGGACGGAAGGAGGTACAGATACTCAGACAGAGGCACAGGTATCAAAAAAAAAAAAATATGTATGTATTTTCTTAAAGAAGAGGATGGGAAGGACGCAGGCCCTTTCTGAGATCTGGGTGTTCAGAACGTCCCGATTCCTGAGAGGTCTCTCTCTAGCCTTTCACCAAAGCCCCGTTTTAGTGCGACTGCATGAGCGAGGACACCCAAGCACACCGGGGACCTCCTGGGAACCCACGCAGGCCCTCCAGACGCTGCACCTGAGTCGACTCTTGTTCCGAGCCACGCGGGTGAGAGTGTAGCGATTGATGGTGTAGAAGTAGTCGTGGTAGGGCACGTCGTGCGTGAGGACCTCGGCATCTATCACGTAACATTCGCTCTCCTGGCTCGCCTTGTACATGGTCTGGGGGGGAGAAGGGACAAAACTTAAGAGAAGCAAGACGGGAAAAACACTGTCCTCCCTACTCCCAGACGGAGGACCCGGAACCAGTGGAAATGGGCAGCCTGGTACGTGTCCCCACCTCGGGGCCCAGTGACACTTGCACCCAGAAACGTCTTCCTCGCGTCCACCCTTAATCCTTCTCAGCAGGACAGAGGCTCTTCCCGCTGCTCTTCCGTGCCCCTGTGCTCAGCTCACCTGTGTCTCCCTGACGGTGGCAGTTTTAGGAGCCAGAGGGTTGGTAAGGGTGATGGTGTAGAGGATCACTCGGCTCTGGTTTCCATTCTCTTCCTTCTTCCACGGATGGAAGATGATATCTGAGGGTGGACAAGAGTCCTGGAATGAGGGAGGAAGAGAGGCACGGCCATGCCATCTCTGAATTTCCCCTCCGAGTGAACTCTTGACTGTACTGACGGACGACTGGCCCCCAACAGGAAGCCAATGGGAGCCCGAGGGCCCCGGGAGGAGGGTGGGGGGGAAGGGGGAGTCAAAGCAGAAAGAGGCTCATTGTAGCATTGCCGGAATTCTACCCGGGGCTCCAGAATGCTGACTGTTCCTGGGGCCGGGACAGGAGGTCTGGGGGCCCCCTGCGGGGGTGCTGGCAACACTGGAGTCACTGTGGCAAGGGCCTGGGATCCTTGGGAACGAGTCCTTTCCTCTAAGAGACAGCCTCCGCGTGCCCTCCGCCTGCCCTCTCCTCCTGGCCGAGGGCTACGCTGATACCCGGATGTTCTTGCACAGAGTCGGGTGCCCGGCAGCTCTGCCCAGCCGGAGCCACAGCCCCTGCTCTGGGCAGAACAGGGGTAGGGGGGGTGGGACAGGAGCCAAGCAGGGATGCACAGAGTCCTGGGTGTGAATCCTGACCCGCGCCCTGCTTGGCTGCACGGCCCTGGGCAAGTGAGAACCATAGGAGCTCTGGTTTCATCCTCGGTACCCTGGGGATCGCAATGCTCACACACGCGGCAGGTCCAAGGGTGGACCCGAGATGAGGTGATTCTTTGCGAGACCGTGAGCCCTGGGCGGTCCTGCTCGCCGGTGAGCCTGCGGGTCTGGCACTGAGGGCCTGGCGCACGGTGGGCGAGCATAAAGCAGCAGTGCTGGGGGACGGAGTAGCATGCAGGGCCCTGGGGGTGGGGGTGGGGGGCGGGAGGAGGGTGCCCCCGGGAGGAACTGACCGGAGAAGCGACGCTGCTCCATGAAGTCCCGCTGGAAGGGCGAGTCGGTGAACAGCAGGTCGTAGAGCTTGTCCACGCTGAAGTTGAAGACCTCGTTCACGTACTGCCGGCCACTCAGGTCCTCGTAGAAGGCCTGGACCTCCCCTGCACGGAAGAGGATGAGGAAGGAGAGGGTGAGGGCCGAGGGGCGGGCGGCCCCAGGGACACCCCCCCAGGCCACCAAGGGTCAAGGGCGGCCTGTGTGGGCAGTGGTTCATGACCTCGCATCTGTCCGTCTCCTCCTTTGCCGGCACACACACAGCTCACTCGAACCCGCCTTCTGTTCAGCCTTCCTTGACAAAGACTATGGGAATGTACTGTTTGCTTTTAGTTTTTCAAGCCTTCCTAAGGAAGCTGATCTCAGACTAAAATTTAAATCAAGGATGACTTCCTGAACCCAGAAGTTATCAGTTACCCAGTCTGTAAGTTAAGCACAACCGATGACACATGGCATTGCAACCATGGTACAGGGGCATTAAAGGGACGTGGATCCATCTGGAATGACCTGTTTATAGAAAAGCTTCGAAAGCTGGGCTGGACTGTAGGGCCGCGCTCTCTAACCACCCAAGGTCGGCTCCTCTTCCATAAGGCAGCCTGTCTCCCCCAGGGTTTCAATGCCTGTCACTTTTCTCAGGTTTCTGTCTGCTCTGAGAGAATGTGCCTGAGAGTAGAGGTGTGCTGCTAAAGCCCCAGCACTCCTCCCAGGCCCTCGGCACCCCATAGTCCCTAAATCGCTGCACCTACAGAAGCTGGCGTGTGGTCTCAAGCAAGATGCCGACATTCCTGGTGCCCCTGCGGCTCAGAATCATACAGAGCTGGTGCCTGTGTCCGTAGAGGATAAGCACTGTGTGAGCGCAGCTGGGGGGGAATAGTCATATCTGAGTTGATGTGCATGGCGCCCCTGTTGTTGTGCAGTACCCAACCTGTGCAATCATTGGCACTGGCCCTGCATCCTAGATGGGAGTGGGGAAACCAGCCAAGGGTGAGGAAACCACTCGAGCGGACCGTCGGAGAGACTGTCCACAGATGTTTAAATGAGCACTGTCTACATACACTCACTAGTCCTAGTCTACCACCAAGTCAGTGGGGATCAACCCATTTCATGAATACTGACAATTAGGCCTCTCGGCTCCAGAAACGCCAGAGGCAACGCATGCCTGAGCCAGGTCTTAGAAGCTGATCTGATGCAGGATTGAAGTAAAAAATACTACCTAGAAATACTACAGAGAAGGACAGGTTCCAGAGTCTGAGTCACCCAGCAACACCTTTTCTTGCAGCCTGATCTAAAAGCCCGACGCTGGAGTCACTAAAGCAGGTTTCTATTAAAATCTCATTATTTCCAGGAAGCAGCTGACTGGCACTTTCCCGTGGCATATAACCACTGCCTTGCCTTGCATCTCTATGAGGAACAGTGTTGCAGGGCAAGCCCGGGTTGACAGGGGGCACATTTAGTGGCAAGACTGGATGGCAGGACACAGCATGATCCATCGAGTAAAGAAACACAAATACGGAATGATAAGGATTCTGCAGTGGTTGTTCGGAAAATGTCTGTATGTTAATAACAAATGAACCCACCCTTCCCCCCGGAAACCCAGAAACTGACTTGACTCCAGCCTCCATAAAGGGACACCCTGTTAGCCTTCACATGGAGAGGAAGGGCCACTCTGCACACCCACGTTCAAACGCCCACCTTCATCATGGGTGTCAGAAGAGTCACTGAGCTCTGTGGGGATGTCCTCATTGTCATTGAAGTCCAGCGAAGGGGAGGTCACAGGTGCGATGACCTCAATCTTCTCCCCGATGATGTTGTCAATGGCAAGCTCCTTCTCCAGGGACCCATCCCCCTCTAGCGCCTCCTCCTCCAGGGGCAGGCCATCGAACTGGGGTGGAGACAGAGAAGTCACCCAACAGGGCCAACCTGCTCCGGGGCCCCTCTCTAAAGGGAGGTTAGGGACCTGGCCTCGGGAGCCCTCATGTTCACAACACAGCTGCTCAGGAGCTGGGCTGGAGTCATGCTCTAGGGGTTTTCCCCAGCTCTGCCATGGAAGACGGGAGAACCCAGGAGAAGGTTCCGACCTCGTCCTGCTCACCATTACATAGCGCACCAGCCCCAGCAGTGAGCAGAGTTAGTACCTTCCGTCTCAGCAACGCTCCTGGAGCCACACTCCCCCCATGCTACCTGTCGGCCTGCTTCTCACTAGGACTCGTCTACTATGAGGCTCAAAAGCTTTGTAAGCATTTTTTAATTTATTCTCCCCTTAGCCCTAGAAGGGAATAGATATAAGCCTTTATATTTTTAAGACAACCTCAGAGACGGAAAACGGAGATGAGGCACCAGATGAATGATGTTTTCATTCTAAGGCCAGGTGGTCTGACCCTTAAGCCACTGGAACACGAGGCTCCCCTCTCTGGGAATCCTTTCTAAGAAACCCCGCCCATTCTCCTACCCGCCAGGGCACCCCCAACACTTCCTTCATCAAGCTCCCATTCCCTCTGTAACCAAGTCTCAGAGAACAAAGGCCTTTCTTAGCACATTTTTCTCCCTTTTGCGAAGTCTAGCACAATGGAAAAATAAGTCCGGAGTGTATACACTAGGAATTAAAAAACTAATTGTTGAATGAGTGAACAGATAACAGGTCTATAGCCCTAGAGTCATGTACGATTTTGATCTCAGATCAAGGCCGTTAAAAAAAAAAAGACCTGGGATAGTTCTCCATAGAGGGGCTGATCTGGAGCAATCACACAATGAACTTGGAATGGTTTTCAAATGCTCAGAAGCCAAATAAAATCTTGTATCCAAGGCACCAAGAACCTGGCTCTGAATCCTGGGACTACAGCATCAGAACAGAGAGCCCACTGGCTCCAGGATGCCTCCTTGAATAAACTGACCGCAGGGTAACCAACCTCCCTTCTCCCTGTTCCCCAGGCCAGGGTCCTGTGGCATGAACTCAGCTGGGAAACACTGGCCACCGGATGAGGGGTGGAAGCAAGGTCGTATCACCCATACCGAGACAGGGGCTTCACTGCTCCCTGTGGATGTCAGTGTGCTGTTGGTGATGGATTTCTTGGGTAGCTGTGGACTGGCATCCGGCTTGGTCTCGATGCTGCTTTTGGATGAGCTGTCGTTCACTTCATTCTCTTCCACAGGGATCTCCTCACAGTAGCTGAGAGAAGACACCATGAATCCCTGTCAACCTCCGCTGCCAAGACCACCGACTATTCTAAGAACCTCACATCTGTCTATCCGTCCCAAACTATGGCTTTCTTGCTTCTTGGCTTTGGATGTGATCTTCCTCTAAACACCACCCCTCTGCTACAGTGCTCTCCTGAAACGTCGTCCCCACCTTGCACTCCGCTCCCCGCGTATTATTTCTGGCTCCAAAGTCACCTTTTCCATGCATTCTCCTTAGATTTAACCCTATCCTATGACCATTATGCGTCCTGAACTATCTTTCTTCCAGTGGCATCCCATCCCATCCCAACCTCACCACTCACAGAAATGCCTGGGCTCTGAGCATACATTTTATGTCCCACACGGTTATGAGGATGGGACCCCACACGAGTGCCCTTTGGTGATAACGCCCAGATTCCGGATCCTAACTAGTGAGCTTCTTTGCCTTGGACACCTGAAGGGGAACGCTCTCTGAGACAAGGGTGGGTGCCCTTCTAGGGACACTTCCGCCTCTCCCAAGGGAGAACTCATCCCCTTCCTCCTCATCTGACTCACACTTTCCCTAATCACCACACGTGGATGCATGACAACTCTGAGTAACCCATGACACGCCTCGTAAAGATAATCGAACAGATACTCACAGAGATTAAATGATAACACTATTGAGTGTCACTAGTCAGCGTTCTTTCCTTGCTTTCCACTGCTCTGTGCCTCGCACACCACCACTGAGCCTCCACCTACCTCCCCACCTCGAGCATATGCTTGTATGGCTTCGAGGCCCCATCCTTCTCAACCCATCAACAGCAGGGGATACAGGGATGCTTCCTTCTCCTACAGCTTCCTTCCCTTGGCTGTGAGGATGTGAGCTCTCCTAGTGCTCCTCCTACCTAGCTGGCTGTTCTTTCGGGTTTTCTTTTGCTGCTGCTGCTTCCTGTTGAGTGCTCCCAGGCCCAGTCCTTGAACTTCTTATGTTCATCCAGCCATTTGGTGGTTTCAGCTAATCTCCTGGCTATCCACTCAAAATTCCCAGGTTTATGTACCTCACCCAGACTTCCCCGGTGAGCTCTGCATTCACATCCACAAATGTCTATGTGACATCTCCATTTAGCCAGCAGTTATCTCAAAGCCAGCTTGCCTGATCTTCCCCCAAGGTCTGATCTGTAGTGCTGTCCATCTCAGTTTGGAACACCTCTAGCCTTCCAGTTGGTAAATCCAAGAAAACCTTAAAGCCATCTTTGGTTCCTTTCCAATCCGTCAGCAAATCCTTCAAAACAGATCTGGTTCCACTTTCAAAATATATTCAGCAACAAACCACTGATTGTCATTTCTACTGCTACCCTCCTGGCCCAAACCACCTTCACATCTCCTCTAACTGATCTCAATTATTCAACAGCCTCTTAGTCTGCCCTTGCTCCCCCCTGGTCTATTTTCAATCCACCAGCCAGAGTGATCCTGTTAAAATGTTAAGTCGGATCTTACCAATTACCAACTCAAAAACCTTCCCCCAGCTTCCCAGCCCACTCTGAGTAAAATCCAATCATAGCACTGGCCAAAAGGCCTTCAGGATCTGGCCCCTGGCCTCACCTCTTCCTGCTGGCCCTTTGTTCATTCCGCCCAGCCACCCACTGGCTATTCCCTCTGCCTGCGAGGCTCTCCCCGCAGGTACCCTCCCTTCCTTCAGGGATCACTTAAGACATTGCTCCGCAGGGAGGCTGTCACCGCCATCCCAGGCCCTCTTGGAGAAGCACCCCGGCAAGCTGCCCTCTGCCTTGCTCACCCCATCGTGTTGAAGTCGTCATCAGGGGGCACGTAGTCCTCATCGTCACTGGTAAGGCCCAATTCATTCCCGTAGCACTGGTGAACGAAGTGCCAGAGCTCCTTGGGGCACAGGGGCTGTGGAGGACAACAGAGGGACTCTGACCCTTCCATCCTCAGGACCCCACTCTACACGGAGGCACTGAGTTGAGCTGGACTCCCCAGGGGGTAGGAGAAGCTGACCTCCGTTCTCCCTTGCTAAACTAAGAGTTTAGCTAAACTAAACTAACACGTCCTCCACTTCCTCTTCCCTCCTCTCAGGATCACAGCAAGATGCCAATCTCTTGCCTAAATATGGCTTTCAGCCAAGCCAGGAATCTGGCCCTGTTCCCACAACTCAGGTTTGTATAATGGGATCGCCTGGCCCCTTAAGGATGGTAGCTATCCATCTTTTGCTCCTATGGACGAGGTCAAGCATTAAGCGTGATATATAGATGTGACTCTTGCAGCCAAGGCGATCCCAGAGCTTCTGATGGGGACTTGGTCCCTTGAGCCAATCTCCCCAACACAAAGAAACCTCCTAATACTAACAGTGGCCACGCAGGCAGGCCCCACTGCTTCACGTCCAAGAATGAGGTGTGACCTCACAGGTGGCCATTCCATAGTTGGACAGCTCCTGTGGTTCAAAAGAAGCCTATATTCTCATAATTTAAGGGGCCTCAAGGTGAGCACATCCAACCCTCTCGTGGCTACCTGAATACTGCCTTCGTTATTCTCGAGTAGAATGAGTTTGCCTACAGTTCTGCGTACTAGCTCCAGTTCCGCATTTCACTGCGTGCTACGTGTCCTCCTCAAAAGTTCTGTCCTGAGAAAAGTGAGCTCTTGTGGGGTTCAGATTTGCGGGAAAGAGGCAACAGAATGTGGGAAACCAACGACTGGAGGGGCCATGGATGAGTCTTGAACTGGGAGCAGGGGCAGAAGGTAGTAGGGTCAGGATTCGAGAAAGTGGGCAAGAGCCTTAAAGAAAACAGAAGGAGTCAAAACACAAAGAAACATTTTACCTCAAACTTAAAGAGGGGCGCCTGGGTGGCTCAGTTGCTTAAGCGACTGCCTTCGGCCCAGGTCATGATCCGGGAGTCCCAGGATCAAGTCCCACATCGGGCTCCCTGCTCAGCGGGGAGTCTGCTTCTCCCTCTGCCCCTCCCCCCTCTCATGTGCTCTCTCTCTCTCTCACATTCTCTCTCAAATTAAAAAAAAAAAAAATCTTAAAAAAAAAAAAAAACAACTTAAAGAATGTTTCCCATCAATAGATCTGATAAAGAATCTGAGAATTCTCTGAGCCCAGCCTTTCCAGGTGTGGTTTAGGAAGCAGGCGGTGCCAGGCTGCCATGAGCCAGGGTTCTGGTCTCCCAACTGAGGAGAACTGCCCAGAACGGCACAGACCAGGGCTCCCCTCCGAGCTGGCAGGTGCTGGCCCTCACTGAGCTGAAGGGAGGCATCTCCTCCTTTCTCTGGGCCTCCTGCCTCCGATCTCTGGCCCTGACATAGACCATTCAACCTTCCTGGGACACATCTGCCTCGCTGCCTTACCACATCCTGCCCTTTGTCACAATTCCCGTTCCCCGAGCACCCTTCCCTGACCCATCCTCCAGGCTCGGCTTGTCTGACCATAAGCAGGACAACGACAATCGGCAAACAGCTGTTGTGTGAGAGCTTCTGTCTTATTCAGAAATGACAGTGGCTGTGAGCTAAAAATCCAAACCAGCCAGTGGAGGTTCAAACACACGATCATTTTACTATTACTGATGGCTAATAAAGGCAGAAGATCACAGCGCAAATAAACTACCTGGATTTGTGCCCTGGCTACAGGCCTTCAGGTTAGAAAAAATTCTAAATAATAAATCTGCTCAGTTTACTTTAGATTGTTTAGGAGTCCAAGTAGATACATATGTGTCATATGTATAATATAGTTATAACCACATAACTTTTCTGTTATGTCTCTTTCCCTGGCTTGGGGCTCTTTCCCAACACCCCCTGGCATCTGAGTGGGAGTTCTCTAAGGAATGCGGCCATATCATCGCCCATATCCGTGTCCCGTCAGAGTCCTTCAGACACTCGAGTAGTCAAGTTGGTGGCCCTATTAACTCTATTTTCCTATTTTCTGAATTTTTGATGCTCTGGCATCTGAGGCCTTGCTGACTGGCGAGGGAACGTCCATCCCAGGGTTAGCTAATTCCCGAGATAGAAAACAACTCGCCCGGAAGTGCACCTTTCATACGTAAGCAGCCAATCCAAAGCCTACACCCTCAACCACCTTCTTTCCCAGCTCCTTCCAGTCTGGGCCAATATTACCTGGCCTTAGGTATCCCAGGGCCAGGCAACGAGAGACAGTCTCTATGTTCTGGAGCCTGATGGAATTATTCAAACTAGCCAATCCTAAACCTGGTTGGCCTGCTTACCCTGCCTCCCCCATGCCTTCCTGCAAAAGCCACAACGTAAGCTATTGCCCATGCTTTCCCCTCTCGCTCTCTGCCTGACAGTCCGTGGCCTCCTTCCCTTCCCCGTGTGATTCCGCAAGGTGTGGCGGGCCTCCGCCTCTACGAACCTGTGAGTATAAAAACTGATTTCCACCTCTGCGGGTCTCACAAACCCTGGTATGTTTCAGAACAGCGGGACGGAAAGTGCCTGAAGTCAACAAGGGCCTTGCTCTAGGCAGCAATGAGGCTGCTCACAGACCACCACCAGGGGAAGAATACAGGACTCACTGCAATTCTGGGGGACTTCCAAAACCTTGAGGACACGTGGGCTGCTCTGGAGCTAGCCCAGGTCACAGGAAGAGCACTCTCTCCATTGGGCCCTCACCCCAGGGGAAAGAACATTCCAGGTGGATGTGAGTCCTGAGGCCGAAGGAAGGAAGGAGCTGGACAGTACTTACCTTTTCAAGGAGCGCATTCTGCCAGAGCCGGAACATCATCATGTACGTCCTATCCCGGGCCCCAAATGAAGTGAAAAAGTGCTAGATGGAAAGAGAAAACAGCAAGAAGTATCACAACAGAAGAGTAAGACTCATAATAGAACGGAGGGAGACAGGGTGCTTCATCCTTTTAAGAAAAGCTACCGACTTTATCCCCAAATACTATGGACTCAGTTATCCGTGACCATGACACCAAGGTACTCTAGTGACAGGGACCAAGTCCCCAGTGGCGCTAAGTCCTTTGGCATTCACCCCTGCTTTCCACGGTGCTTCTCCCTCTGGTTGGAGGTTTTCATCTCCATAAAACAACTTCCTTCACCCACCAACTGGACCCGGGTTAAGTGGTGAGCTGCGAACCAGCCTTTGGGAAGGAGAAGACAAACCCACTAACCCACTCACCCTTTCATTCCCTAATTCAACAAATATTTGAATACAGTATGTGCTGGGTACCATTTTACATATTTGGGGTATGAGGGCAATCAAAACAGAGACTCCTGCTCTTACTGTGCTTACATGTTAGCGGGGACCCTTTATAACACGCGGGAAGGAAATGATGGGGAACCAGATGTTACTGAACACGATCTAGGGGCTTTACAAATGCTGCTGCTTTGTGTAAACCGCATATGAGTCTTGGAAAATACACGTAACTGCTAACGCCTAATAAAGAGAAACAGGCTGGTGGGATCAGGGGACTTCTGTCATCACAAGGCTGATTGAGGCCAGAAACAGAATTCAAACCAAAGACTATCTGACCCCAAATCTCATGGTTGTTGCCACTGAACTGCCCAAGTCCAAGGGCTCTGCAGACCTGTGTTCAGCTCAGGTCTAGTCCACCCCTAGCCCTGAAGCTCTTAGTTTCCAGGTGCTGGTTAAAGGTCAAAGATCCCTGGGTTTCCTCGGTCCAAATGTTACCTACCACCTGTCCCCCATGCTGACGTGGACAATCCACTTCCTACGGGACTCTGCTAATACATAATAACAACTGACATTTACACAGAGCTTTGCAACTTAGCGTTTTCAAATCTGTGATGTCATTTCAAGCTTCTGCTATAGGACCGACTGGCTCGATGTCACACATGAGAAAACTTATGTGGAGAGAGGTGACATACCACACCCACAGTTACAGGACTCAAATTCAAGTGCTCTGGCTCCAAGTCCAATGGATAGACCTTCCGTCCTCACCCCTGCTCACACTCCACATACCCTGATCCAATGGAGGTGGTCCCCACGATCTGCATCCCCTTACCGTCCCCCACCCCCATCCTCCTGGATAGTCCATATTCATGCAGCTGAAGGACAGAAATACAGAAGTGGGTGGGGCTTGGGGATTAGGGAGGCGGAGAGTAGAAGGTCCAAGATTAGATTCTATTTACCTTTTCTGAGTCAGTGCAAACTTGAATGGCATTGGGAATGAGGCGAGCCGTTTTTTCTTTAGTCATGGAGCAGATGTCTTTCAAACGGACGGTCAGCTGGCACCCCCCACAGGGACGGAGAACGGATAATAAGCAAGAAGAGACATTCATTGAGTCGGCCACGAGTGTTGACGTGGCACCAGTTCAGAGAGAGGAAATCACATCTCAGTCTCTTTATTTCTAAACCTGGAAGGGTCCCCGTTGGCGATCATCTGGTTTAGCTCCCTATTTCACAGAGGCCACACAGTGAGGTGGTGGCTGAGCCTCGCCTAGAGCCCAACAGTGCCTCAGCTGCTGGTCCAGGGAGCCTTCCTTCTCACATCTACACAGTCTGATCAATGTGCACAGACCCCATCACTACTTGGCACTTATAGAAACACAGGACAGTGACAGGGTAAAAGTCACCAGCTTATCTCTTCCTGCTTTATTTTATAAGATGAGGAGGCAGAGAAAGAACAAAGGACTAGCCTCATAAGACACAGCCAACTAGCTGGAGAACCCAGATAACGTACAACCTGGACCTGAGTACCAAGGCCAATGCCCCTTTGACTCAACTCTTCTACCTTCTGCGGTGACTCCTGCCAAATATTTACCTGCATCTGCCAAGAGCAAATGCTCTCATGCTCTCTTCCATACCCAAGAGGGAGGGAAGGGAAGACACTGCAGAGATCTCTCCCTCAAGACTCAGGCATGTGCTTTTATGAATTATGCAAAGGTGTGGGTAGAGCAGGAAGCCAACAAAAGGGGCAGAGTAAGGGCAGCTTGCTCAATGCTAGCCCAGGGACCAAGCCCCAGGTCTTTACCAGAGTTTCCCAGCGGAAGATGTTGCTGTAGAAGCATATCCAATTTTCAGAGAGGTAGAGTCGGCCCTGAAGAAGAATGTCTCTTTGGAGTGCACATGAGTAATCTGTGGTAGGATGGGGGACAGAGGAGCTCAGAGACAGGAAACATCTTCAGCAAACCACTACAAATGAGGTACGCTATCCCTCCCACCAGCACCGCAGGAGCCCCACTGCCTACTACTGACTAGGTGGGTGAGACACTTGAACTAGTGGCCAAGGGAGTCCCTAGCAGCCCATGTGACGTGAAATACGCCACTATTGCCTAAAGGCAGAGGGACGGATGAGGTGGCGGAGGGAGTGAGAAAGTCAGAGGGAGAAAAGACCAATAAAAGTCAACTAACACCCCTCCCCCATCCAAGTTACCCCAACCCTTCACTGCTGGGCCATCTGCAGAGGTAAGAGTGGCAGTGACTCATTCCAGGTTGGGCTCTCTGGAGAGGCCGCCAAACACACGTTGCTCAGCCCTGAGCCTCAACCACAGGGCTCAGTGCTCTGGACATCCTCTCTCCCTGCTCCCAGACAGATGTTCTTACTTGGGTTGGCTCTTTGGTGGGGAACCTCAAGACAGAAGCAGCCTGGGTGCTGTCTTTGGGACGCTCAGACTTCCTTCCCGCTCCCACCTGCTGCTCCCAGGTCCCCCAGCTCACCAACAATGAGGCGCTCCGTGTCTGGAAGTTGCTTAAAGAGCTTTCTGAAGTCTTCATTTCTCTGCTTATAAGTTGGGCTTAACACCTGCGTGACAATGACCGAGGTTAGCAGGATGTTTCCAGGTTCTGTGGGGATGGGGAGGAAGATGCAGGAAGAGCACCTGCTTGCATGTTTAAAAGGCAAAGATGAGCCTCTGTTATCCCACAGACCCTAAGCGGCTCGGTGAGGCAAAGGGGGCTTTGGTATGTATGGAAAAACACCAGGGAGAGAATCGGACACTCCTGAAGGGTTTGTATTCAGTGTCCATCAGTGAGAAAATGTCAAACATACTAAGCAGGGTCCACATTAGATCCCAAGAAGAGAAAGGAAGGAGGAACACCTCCAGGGAGCTTCCTGGGACCCACCACAAGAGCTATTGTTGCCCTGTCTTCTGCCAGCAGGAAGTACCACCGTGACAGCAAACGGGGGCCCAAGAGGGCTCCCCCCAGGGCCCCCCCAGGACCCAGAATATGATGCTCTTCAGAGCATCCCTCGGAAGCAGTGGTCGTGACTAACACAGGAAGTACTGGGCTATGGATGAAACTGACGACTAGAAAAGAAAAATCATAAAATGTAAGGCTACTACGATGTGACTTGTCAATTATATCTCAGTGAAACTGGGGGGGGGGCGGGGGAGAACTGTACTTTACCAAGGCTAGATTTAAAAAAAACAAAACAAAACATAAAACTAGTACTAGAATAAGCACAGAAGGAGAGAATTTAAAAGCATGTCTGGTAACTGGAGGCACCCAACCTTGATTCACTCCCCACCCTTTATAAGACTATTTAACCCAACCCTTCCATTAGCGATGAGGAAATGAAGGCCAGAGAGGAGACCCCAGCCCAAGAGTCCCCAAGCTGGTCAGTGGCAGATTTCTGCATCCCTGGTCCTCTGCTCACCTCTCCCCACCACCTGTGCTACCAGATGACCCTGTGCCCACTTAGCTTTTTGGGTGCAGACCTATACCCATAAACTGCCTTCACAAATCCTCCTTGGAAATTCCATCAGTCAGTTGAATAGACAGGAAACCTCATCCTTCCAAGCTTACAGTCTTAAAATTAAAAAAAAAAAAAAAAAGAGGAGGAAGAGGAAGAAGAGTAGTAGCAGCAGCCTGTGGATGAAAGGCACCCAAGCACAATACATGAAGACAAGAGCACAATC
The DNA here is from genome assembly GCF_003265705.2 of Callorhinus ursinus. Lineage (NCBI taxonomy): Eukaryota > Metazoa > Chordata > Mammalia > Carnivora > Otariidae > Callorhinus > Callorhinus ursinus. The sequence goes on along the minus strand of NW_027397081.1, from coordinate 19,477,927 downwards.
CAGGAAGAGTCATGCATCACGACAGAGAAACATCTGTACCTGTACAGGCGTGTCGCTGACCGACCTACTTATGCCAGGAGCGCACCAGACTGTCCTGGTGATGGTGACAGATAGGTCTTGGCCATTTACACTTTCCACCCACTTCCCTGGGGACCCACTGGCGTATAGCTGCAGTGGCGACGAGATGCGCTTCAGACGGTTGATTTTTGGCTTTTTGCAAAGCTAAGTGGCCCTCGAGCAAGCTTGGGCTGTGGCCTAACCGAGTTCAGGGCATGCGCTTTGACTAGCTGAGCTAAGTGGCCTGATGGTGTTTGTGCCAGAAGAAACGGGAATATTTCAGGAAGTTGGAGGAGAGAGAATGGCATGACTTCAGTTTGCAGGAGGATTTCCAGGAGAGAGACAGAGAGAAGACAGTGCTTTCAACTACTCTGTCTTTAGTTAATTTGAATTTTAAACTTCTGTTTTGGCTTGTTTATAAAATGATTTATACTTGCAGTAGTCAATGCCCTGCTACCTTCCCCCAAGCAATGCTATGCTATAGAACCCCAAACTTCAACAATCACCTGCCATATGTTTGAACCAAGTATCAGGGACACTGGGAGAAGCCAACTTATCCTCTGACTTCTATGGCTAGAAAAGACCTCTGAATACACACTCCTCTGGCCCACAGGTTGATTCCAAACTGATACTGAGATAACCAATCTAACTGGCCCCTTGGCCTTGTAGAACAGAGCCCACATATTGAAAACCCTTGCCTGCCCACCTGATCATCAAGAAATTCCTAATTATGTCTAACTGACCTCCCAGAGCTACAGCTGAGTGAACGTGAAATGAGTCATTACCACACCAAGCACTGTCATTAGCCCTTCACATACATCATTTCACTGGACCACAGATTTTTTATTTTCCCATTTTATACACTAGGAAGTTGAGGCACAGGGAGGTTAAGCAACTTGTCCAAAGTATGTGGTTACTAAGGGGGAGAGGGGAGCATGAACTGAGGCAGTGTGACCCAGAGTCCTTGGTCTGAGTCACTGCTCTATGGTGGTGCCTCAGGGTCTTGGTCCCAAGAGGGAAATGGATGCCTCAGCAGAGCACACTCTCTGGGGGATGAGATGTCCACCTACTCGGGGGCCCCACTAGTCTTTCATGTCCACAAGTGGTTTTTTTTTTTTTTCTTCCCCCAGGGGGTTAGTAATAAAGCTTCAGTTTTTTCAAGATGAAAAAGTTCTGGAAATTGGGTGCAGAACAGTGTGAATGAACTTAATGCTACTGAACTGAGAAATGCTTAGAAATACTTAAGATGGTAAGTTTTAGGTTCTTTACCACAATTAAATATCTTAAAAAAAAAAAAAAAAGTATTGGGCACCTGCGTGGCTCAGTCGTTAAGCGTCTGCCTTTGGCTCAGGTCATGATCCCAGGATCCTGGTATCAAGTCCTACATTGGGCTCCCTGCTCAGCGGGAAGCCTGCTTCTCCCTCTCCCCCCCCCC